>NW_006201110.1:185362-200781 GCF_000334495.1 Tupaia belangeri chinensis
CGGGTCTGGGACTCGAACCACGGTTGACTACATGGGAGTCCAGCGACATAGCCATTACGCTAACTGCTGGTCCCTCCAGTGTGAGTTTTAAGCCACCGGGTCTGGGACTCCAACTGCAGTAGACTATGTGGGAGTCCAGTGATATAACCGTTATGCCATCTGCTGGTCCCTCATTATCATTATTTTTAAATTTGCTACAGGGCACGTGCACTCACCAGAGAGACACAGAGGAAAAGTGAGAAAGAAAGCTGCATGGCCAAGGCCTTGAACTGCGGTTGGCCATGTGGGAGTCCAGGGCCTTAAGCACCATGCCACCTGCTGACTCCTTCCTCCTCTTAATTCACATATTTGGATCTTCTGTATCTGGCGAAGAAGTCTATGTTCATTCTTTCTTTTTCTTTTCTTCTTTTTTTTTTTTGGAGATGTTTTTGCTATAGGGCACGTGTGCTCACCAGAAAGACAGAGACAGACAGACAGAAAATGAGAAATCACCCCCCAGGGGGAGATGGCCATGCCACAGTCCCTTCTCATCCATTCTCCTCTCATCCATTCTCCTCTGGGCACACGTGCCCAGAATGAATTTAAGCCACCGGATCCAGGACTCGAACCACGCTCAACTACATGGGAGTCCAGTGACATAGCCATTATGCTAACTGCTGGTCCCTCTATGTTCACTCTTTCTGTTCTTTTCATGATTTTATAGACTTAGCATGTTCTACCTGAGAGTTTGTCTTTGTAGATTAGGCATTGTCACCTGAAAGGGGAGGGATATAGAAGAGAAGAGAAGTTTATCAGAATCTTCTGGGAGTTTTTCCAAATGCAATGTGTCTGCTTCTCCCTCTCCTGACTGTATTGAAACCTTGGCTGGGGAAATCTGTATTTTGAGAATTCCTACATCTGACTCTCACAGCCAGCTACCTCTATACTGTTGTGACCATTGCTGTGAAATGAAGAGCCCGGATCCTTTTGTTCTGCCTCCTTAATGTGCTTCCTTCATTTCTGTGTTAGTTTGTGTTTGACATTCTCGTGTTTCCTGTGTAACTGTAACTAACACTAGGTTGGGGATTACAATGGAAGCCTGCAATTATAAATATTAAATTGGGGGCCGGCCCCGTAGCCTAGTAGTTAAAGGAGCAGGTTACATGGCACACAGTAGGATCTGAATCCTGGCCTTGGTAGCTTCAAAGACATGCGAGGTGTGTGTGCATCCATGCATGTCCCCAAATCCCTATGGGAATGTGGCATAACCACACTCTATTAGAGAGTGCTTTCTCCCTCTCCCTCCCTTTATCTCTCTCTGGTGAGTGCGTTCACCCTCTGGCAATTAAGAAAATAAATTAGAAGACCAGCAGCTGGTGTAATGGCTATGTTCCTGGACTCCCATGTAGTTGACCGTGGTTTGAGTCCTGGCACCAGTGGCTTAAAATCACGCTGGGCATGTGTGTGTACGTGCCCAAGATCCCGAGAGGAGAATGGAGGAGAAGGGATTGCGGCGTGGCCAGCCCCCCTGGGGGGGCGGGGTGGCGATTTCTCACTTTCTGTCTCTCTGTCTATCTCTATGTCTTTCTGGTGAGCGCACGTTCCCTATAGCAAAAACCTATCTAAAAAAAAAAAAGGAAAAAAAAGAAAATAAATAAATTGGTGGGGCCGGCAGGTGGTGTAGTGTTGAGGTGTTGGACTCCCACATGGCTGACCACTCTTTGAGTCCTAGATCTGACAACTTGCTTTCTTGTTCTCCCTCCCTCTTTCTCTCTGGTCCAAATGGAAGAATAATGATTCCAAATACAATCTTAAATCATTCTTTTTTAAAAATTAAATTGGCACTGGAGCCAGCCCCATAGCACAGTGGTCAAGTGCTGTGGTTGGCAGCGGGGTTCCAATTGATTGATTGTGATTCAGACGCCAGCGCTGGAGGTTTGAAAGATACACCGGGTGCATATGCATGAGGCCCAAATGCTGACAGGACGGAGAGATGGAGAGAAGGGATCGCAGCGTGATCATGTCCCATGGGGAGTAAGGGTGTTTGGTGTCTCTCTTTGGCAAGCACACACACCCTCTGGGCAATTAAAAAAAAAAACAGTTAAATTGGTACTTAACCATGGAGTGCAGACAAGTGTGAGACCTCCCCATGCAGATCCGCCTCATCTCAGCGCCTTCCTCCCCCGTGGTTCTTGCAGCAGTTTGCCCTGGCCGGTCCTCCAGGGGCGGAAGGTGCCCGGATGGAAGGGGCGATCAACAGCTCCTCCGAGGGCTTCATCCTGATGGGCGTGTCTGACCAGCCCCAGCTGGAGATGGTCTTTTTCGTCGTCATTCTCTTCTCTTACTTGCTGACCCTCGTTGGGAACTCAGCCATCATCCTGCTCTCGCGCCTGGATGCCCGTCTGCACACACCCATGTACTTCTTCCTCAGCAACCTGTCTTCCCTGGACCTCGCCTTCACTACCAGCTCGGTCCCCCAGATGCTGGTCAATTTATGGGGCCCAGACAAGACCATCAGCTATGGGGGCTGCGTGACCCAGCTCTACGTGTTCCTTTGGCTCGGGGCTACTGAGTGCATCCTTCTCGTGGTGATGGCGTTCGACCGCTACGTGGCCGTGTGCCGGCCCCTGCACTATACCACCATCATGAGCCCTCGGCTCTGCTGGCTGCTGGCCGCTGTGGCCTGGCTGGGTGGTCTGGGCAACTCTGTGATCCAGTCGACGTTCACTCTGCAGCTCCCGCTGTGTGGGCGTCGGAGGGTGGACAGCTTCCTGTGTGAGGTGCCGGCCATGATCAAACTCGCCTGTGGGGACACAAGTCTCAATGAGGCTGTGCTCAACGGGGTCTGCACCTTCTTCACGGCAGTTCCGCTTGGCATCATTCTGATCTCCTACTGCTACATCGCGCGGGCTGTGCTGAAGATCCGCTCGGCAGAGGGGCGGCGGAAGGCCTTCAACACGTGTCTGTCCCATCTGCTGGTGGTGTTCCTCTTCTATGGCTCCGCGATCTATGGGTATCTGCTTCCAGCAAAGAGCAGCAACCAGGACCAGGGCAAATTCATCTCCCTCTTCTACTCAGTGGTCACGCCCATGGTGAATCCGCTCATCTACACTCTGAGGAACAAGGAAGTCAAGGGGGCACTAGGAAGGCTGCTGGGCAAAGGAAGGGAATTCGGCTGAGAAGAGAAAACCTCTTCCTTCCTTATCACCTCTCCATCTCCGCATGCTTCTCCTTGTCTCCCTGGCCAGTGAACCTGAGGAGCATTAACCCTAATAAAACCAAAGCATGTTCCTGACACCTGTAGGCCGTTGGGCCGTGGTTAGGGTTGTTGTAATGCTTGACACTTATTTACTGAAAATCCTGTGGCAGACTACAGATGACAAGGCAGGCAGACATTGTTGAAGGCTCACAGGTTACTGACCTAGCACAGACCCCTCTCACTGCCCCATCTCTATTGTCCATGCGTTATTTACTATAGCTTATATTCTACAGAAATTTGTACTTTTCTTAAGAATTATTTTTCAACTTTATTTATCATTTTTATTATTATTATTTTCCCATTTTTTTAGAGGGTTTTGCTATAAGGTGTGTGCGCTCGCCAGAAATACAGAGAGACAGAGAGACAGAAAGCGAGAAATCACCTCCCGGGGGGATGGCCATGCCACAATCTCTTCTCCTCTCGGGATCCTGGGCATGCAAGCACACGCGCCCGGTGTGAAGTTCAAGCCACTGGGCCCAGGACTCAAACCGTGGCCAACTACATGAGAGTCCAGCGACATAGCCATTATGCTAACTACTGGTCCCTTATTTTCCAATTTTGACCCAAGTGGGGAGAGTAAGAAAGGAAGCCACCAGGTCTAGGACTCAAACCATGGTTAGCCATGTGGGAGCCCAGTGCCTTTTTTAAAAAATTAATTAAATTAAATTTATTTATCTTAATTTGATGAGAGATACAGAATGAGAGAGAGTGAGAGAGATGGAAAGTGAGAAAGCAAGCAAATTTAAGAGCCCAAGAAAGATTATTCACCCATAAAGCTATTGTCTGGCTTGAGATTTAGTCTCTCTCTCTCTCTTTTAAGAGCGAGACAAACACTCCCAATAGGGTCTTCTTTTTTTAAAAAAAAATTATTTATTTAATTCCATTTATGGTTATTACTTTTTTTAAAAATGTGACTATACAGAGACAGAGAGAGAGAGAGAGAAAGGGAAAGTGAGAAAGCAAGCCACCGGGTCCAGGACCCGAACTGTGGTCAGTCATTTGGGAATCCAGCGTCCTTATCCACCATACCACCTACTGGCCCCCCAATAGGGTCTTTACACTGTGATCCTTGCCCAGCCTCAGCAGGCCAAGATTATGGGCTTGTGTGTGTACCTGGTGTGTACACGTAGATCTCAGGATATGAACCCAGAACCTTTTCATATGGCTTCAGCATTGTGGAACATTGTTACTGCTATGCTACTGTAGCTGGCCTCATGATCTAGTCTTTCAGCCTTACAGTTCCTGGAACTCTGCAAGTGGACCAGCACACAATGACTCACCTCCAGGAACTCAACTGGAATCAGAATGCCAACCCACACTTTGTGTATTAGCAGAATTGCCAAAGGAATCCCATCTGCTATAGAAAGTCATGTACCATTTCCCAGCCAGAGAAGCCAGGTTAATGTCAGAAAGTTTCTTGGCAACTACATTACTGGGAAAAGGTTTTAGAACTAGTCTCAAAAGAATCTTTGGTTTTGTGTCTCCATAGCACCTAAGCACATGCCTCATACATAGTAGATGCTCAATAAAAGCCTAGTGAATGCAATAAACAAGCTTCATGATTCCTCTCTAAATTTGTCAAATGGACCCTTTTTATGTTGGCCACTTTGGGGTCATCCTGTCCCTCATATTAACAATGACCAATTTTCTCCTTTCCACATTTCTGTAATTCCCTCCAAAGAAATCAAATCATATTTTCCTGTACCACATGAACTATTTTGTCAGTTTCTCACACAGCGACACTGAAGCATGTCTCCAGGACTAACAAACTAGGAGCATTATCTTGGTGACTTCATCAAAGTCTTGCAGGCTGGAAATTTTTATTTAAAAATAAAACTTCTATTAAATCACATTTTCAGGAGGTAGGCTCAAAAATGACAATGACAATCTCCTAAAGCTGATATATAAACCAGAATGTCAGCTGATTAATTTATGAGAACAGTAACTATTATCAAGGAGACTGATCAGTCATAGCCTCCAGTCAATTTTTTTTAACTTTATTTATTTTAATTTGACCAGAGAAGGACAAAGTGAGAGCAAGGGTGTGTGTGTGTGTGTGTGTGTGTGTGTGAGAGAGAGAGAGACAGAGAGAGAGAGAGAGATAGAAAGTGAGCAAGTTGCCAGGCCTAGGATTTGAACTATGGTCAGCCATATGGGAGACAAGTGCCCTTAATCACCACACCACCTGCCAGCCCCCAGCCAATTCATTTTTTTTCTTTTTTTATGGAGAGGTTTTTGCTACAGGGCACATGCACTTGCCAGAAAGACTGAGAGAGACAGAGATACAGAAAGCGAGAAATCACCCCCCTAAGGGGGATGGCCATGCCACAATTCCTTCTCCTCCATTCTCCTCTCGGGATCTTGGGCACACACGCACATGCACCTTGCGTGAGTTTAAGCCACCGGGTCCAAGACTCAAATCGTGGTCAACTACATGGGAGTCCAGTGACATAGCCATTACGCTAACTGCTGGTCCCACCAATTCATTTTTATGAAGTGGCGGGGGTGGGGGGATAAGAAGAAAATAGACAGGTTCTTTAAACATTTTGAAGTTCTGAGAATTTCTTCCCTATGGAAAGTATGAGATATTATGAAGCTAACTTGGAGTAAGGGAAATAAGACACAGGGAGTCAGAGGGAGGAGAAAACACTCACTGGCTGTAACTGGGAAGGACAAGCATAAGAGTATCACATATTACATCATCAATACATACGTATCTGGGGTCCATTTTCAGTGGTGTGCCTGAAACACAGTGAAAAACTAGGAAGAAAAAAGGCAACTAAATCTGAGGCAAGCTCTTTTTTTTTTTTTTTTTAATGAGAATTCTGAAGTCTATCTACTTCTAGGAATCCAGAAGAAAAAGTATGCTTAATGTCTTATTTCAGTTGGAAATTCAGAAAATGAAAAACAAAACAACCACCAAGATCTATGTAAGGTTGGCCTACCTTATTAGAAACAGAAATGTACAGCGCTGAATATGCTCATTCAGTCCGTGGATTTTAGAAAGTTTAAGAGCCTACTTCATAGAGCTCTTCACAGAGCCTAGCTAGACTCCATATCCTGCCCTGTAGGGTAACAAAGTCTATACAAATACCTGAGTCAAACAACCGAATTATGAACCTGCCAATGAAGACAGCCAGTTGTTTGCTTGACTTATCAACCTTCCAGCTCAAATCTATGGCCTTAATTGGGAAATCTTGAAATAAAGGAGTTGGTTAAGAAATAGAAAGAGGGGACGAGCAGATGGCGTAATGGCTACGTCGCTGGCCTCCCATGTAGTCCACTGCGGTTCTGGCTGGTGCGTGTGCGAGTGTGCCCAAGATCCCAAGAGGAGAATGAAGAAGAAATTGCAGCATGGCCATCCCCCTGGGGGCTGATTTATCGCTTTCTGTCTTTGTGGTGAGCACACGTGCCTTATAGCGAAAAACCTCAACAAAAGAGAGAGAGAAAGAAATAGAAACAGAAATCTAAACGATAGATTTTTAACATCCTAAATATGCATGGTGTATTTGTCAAGCCGCAAGGACAAGGACTCCATTCGTGTGCTAATCTAAGAGACTTTGCGCAAAAAAGGAGCCCTCTCCAACACCACTTTGCCATTTGCTCCCGGGACCGTGACCAAGAGCACGTCGTTCCAGGTCACCGTGAGAGATTCGAACATCTTGGTACCTGAGATTCTGCACGATACTTGGCTACCCATGTCCCAGACTCAGCGCCCATTTTCGGACCATTCGGGAGACCTCCACAAACGGATCAGATGGGCTCCCTCCATTCGAGGATACATGCTTGGTACATCCGGAGACCGCTCAGAGTGATTGGCTACGTGGGCTGTTATCCTTCGACCTGACTGCTTTGCTATGCTACATTTTATTTTATGCAATAAAGTCAGACTTTGCGGAAAGACACAAACACGTCCGGCGGTCTGACAGTTTCTTTCCCTGGAAGATGAGCAGTCTTAGTACTGACTTCACTGAAGTACTGTGAAGATGGGAGTACGTTATGTGCCTCGCTTGGCACACTGCAACAGCGATCTCCATCTCTGTTGTCACCTCTTCTGTAAAACAGGGACGCAGGCCCAACCGGGTTCAGGTGAGGACCAATGGCAGTAACAGAGGCAGAAGCACCTTTTATACAGCGTATCAGAAAACTGTAATAGGACGGATTAACGAAAGGCCAGGTACCAATTCCGGTTCTCCGACATCTTGATTGGTCGCGGGTTACTGACGCAGAGCTGATCCTGTGCCTTCATTGGCGAGAACTGCTGCTGAGCTGCCAGGGAGGGGGCGCTCTCGGAGAGCATTGCGGGCTTAGCCTTTGCGCATGCGTCGGCGCTCTCACAGTCCCGGCGTGCTCCGCGTCAGCTTCCGGTGTAGGACGGCGGGAAAGATGGCGGTAGTGGTGAGTCCTCCGTGTGAAGGCTCTTCCTGTTGGGCGGGGCGGGGCTACGGCTCCGCTCTCTACCTAACCGTTGTGTACTGCGGTTCTGTGTCCTCGGACGCAAAAAATCGGAGTAACCTTGGGACTCCGAGTCGATCGGCCCTCAGTCAGGGGAGGCGCGGGAGCGAGGTAGCCTGGCGTGCCAGCGTCGCCTTTCGTGGCTCCAGTCCCTTCATTTCTCTGCTGAAAACCTCTTTGAAAGGCTTGTTGCCTCTTGCAGTTTATGCTGATAAAACACTCGTTCACCGAAGCCCCGTTGTGTAGTCGTGCTCGGCTGTGGGGACATAAAGACTGCACACACACACCCTTTACCCTCAGGCAGCTTCCAAACTGGTTGAGTAGGTAAACTCAACAGTAACAAACTCCAGTTTCAGGTGGATTAAAATAAGCGCCCCGGGCGGGAGAGTGCAGAGGAACAGGAAGAAGAGTTAGTACCTTATGTGCCTCAAGAAGGTGGTGGTGTAGTTACCATTCCTTCTCCTGTGGGTGTCTTGTCTTTTTCCCCCCCTTTTTTTTAGAGATTTTTGCTGTAGGATGTGTGCTTGCCAGAGAGACAAAGACAGCGAGAAATCTCATGGGATTTTGGGTGTGCGCGCTTGCCTAGCCTGAGTTTCAGTCTCCAGGTCCAGGACTTGAACTGAGGTCAGCCACGTGGGAGTCTAGGAAGATAACCACTATGCCATCTGCTGGCCTGCCCAATTCGTCTTTGATGGCACAATTTTTGAGGACATAGAGATTTTTATTTCTGCTCAAATGCCTCAGGTCTTGTGTCCTCCTTTCCCTAGGTAGAAAGGATGGAGCCTGATAGCCCTTGTGTTGTCTAATGGAAAAGATGGATCATGCCTTGGAGAGAGTATTTAAGACTTTTCAGGAATTTCTATTCCCATACCTCTCCTCCCTGGATCCATATGGTGATCTGTAGAGATGACATAAGTGTTAGTGGTGGGGTACCAGCATTTGGCGTAATGGCTATGTCACTGGACTCTCATGTAGTTGACTGCAGTTTGAGTCCTGGGCCCAGCGGCTTAAACTCACACCAGGTGCGTGTGCATGTGTGCCCAGGTTCCCTAGAGGAGAATGGCAGAGAAGGGATTGCGGTGTGGCCACTCCCCTGGGGAGGGGGGGTGACTTCTTGCTTTCTGTCTCTGTGTCTCTGTCTTTCTGGTGAGCACATGTGCCCTATAGCAAAAAAGAGTGTCAGCAAAGGGCTTTTGTTTCAACGTAGTAGTGTGTGTGCTGTAAGAAGAGCAACTATGGGATTATTTAGTCCATTTGTCTGTTTCTAAAACAGAATACCACAGAATGGATCATTTATAAAGAGTAAAAGTTTATTCGTTTCCCAGTTCTAGGGCACAAGAACGAGGATGCCGTATCTGGTGAGGCCCTTCATGCTTGTGGGGACTTTGTGCAGAGTTCCAAGACAGGATCATATGGGAACAGGGCAGAGTGTCAGCTCCGTTTTCTTATCAAGTCACCAGTATTCAATTATGGGAGCCCTACCCTTAGGACTTTAATCCTGATCGCCTCCAGAGACCCCACTTTTTTTTTTTTAGAGTTTTTGCTACAGGGCATGCGTGCATACTGGAGAGACAGAGAGACAGAAAGCGAGAAATCATCCCTCGGAGAGGATGGCCACACTGCTATTCCTTTTCCTCCATTCTCCTCAGGATTTTGGACACACATGCCTGCATGCATGCACACATGCCTGGCATGAGTTTTAAGCTGCCAGGTCCAGGATTTGAACTGTGGTCAACTACATGGGAGTCCACCGACATAACCATTACACCATCTGCTGGTCTCAAGACCCCACTTTTTAGTACTATAGTCAGAGTAAGTATCTACCTTTTTAATATCACAATAACATCCAAATTTGAATACATAAACTTTGGGAGGACACATTCAAACCATAGTGGCTCCCATTTGAGCCAGAGAAGCCCTAAAATTAAGGTCTTTCTCAAGAGAAGAGCCAGAATTCATATGATCATTAAGATTATGGAGCCTTGGGACCAGCATTTAGTGTAATGGCTATGTCGCTGGGCTCCCATGTAGTCTACTGTGGTTTGAGTCCCAGACCCGGTAGCTTGAACTCACACTGGGTGTGTGTGTGTGCATGCCCAAGATCCCGGGAGGAGAATGGAGGAGAAGGGATTGTGGTGTGGCCATCCCCCCTCCGGGGTGATTTCTCGCTTTCTGTTTCTGTCTGTCTTTCTGGGGAG
The DNA here is from genome assembly GCF_000334495.1 of Tupaia belangeri chinensis. NCBI lineage: Eukaryota > Metazoa > Chordata > Mammalia > Scandentia > Tupaiidae > Tupaia > Tupaia belangeri. Next base: position 195,254 of record NW_006201110.1, read on the forward strand.
TTCACGCACCCTATAGCAAAAACCTCTCCAAAGAAAAAAATATTATGGAGCCTTAAAGGAAACCCAACTATTTTTTTGGAGAGGTTTTTGCTATAGGGCACGTGCAATCACCAGAAAGACAGAGAGAGTCAGAGAGACAGGAAGCGGGAACTCACCCCCCAGGGGGAATGGCCACACTGCAATCTCTTCTCCTTTCTCCTTTTAGGACCTTGGGCATACACACACACACACCTGGCATGAGTTTAAGCCGTCGGATCTGGGACTCTCACCGTGGTCGGCTACATGGGAGTCCAGTAACATAGCCATTATGGTAACTGCTGGTCCCAGGAAACCCAACTATTTTAACAGATGAGAGTTTGTGAGTGCCTGTGACATCATAGCATGACCTAACAGTTTGTCATGACCAGAACTGGGAGGAGATGCTGGTAAAATGCTGGTGTGGCTTTAGGTTGAGTCAGTCAATTCCCAGTCTAAATGTCATTTCCTCAGGTCCTCCCTTCAAAAAGGTTCATTCCATAACATCTCTTGGAAGAGTCATGTAGGAGTCAGGACTATGTCTTGGAGCATTCACTGTCACCTGGCACCCAAGGAAGATAATCTGGCTGTAGCTTAGACTGGTAAGCCAAGATGTCATTAAGGAGGCAGCCCGGGAGCTGGCTCTGAAACCTAGCCCAAAGGTTAAATGGTAATAAACATTCTCTCCTGGAATATTTGCAGGAAGGAGTTGGTAAGATTAATAGTCTCCTGCACCTTGAGGAGCTTATTTATAATTCTGTGTCTTCTGCTGACTGAGCCACATGCCTGCTGTGTGCTCCATCTTTCTTCCATCTAAGATTGGTTCCTGTTTCTATAACAGGGATGGTAATCAGCTCTCATACAAATACCACTGAAAGAGTTTACATCCCCTCTCCCTCCTTTCTGTCAAATACTTTCCCCTCTCTGACTTCCATTTATTTTAGCTTTACCCATTAACCCTGTTAAGGATAGGAAAGCCTTAAAGTAGACATACATAAGAAATATATATGAGAGTGAAGATTGTGAAAGCTGAATATGGAAGAAGAAATCTCATAGAGGAAAAATGAGTCTTGCAAGGTGAAAGAATACCCCAGAAAGAAGTATCTGGGTATCTGGAAAGAAGAAACCCTTTTACCCGTGTACCGTCTGAAGTCTCTACGGGTCAGGGCTCTACAGGCAACTTCATCCTAAACAGTGGTTCATCGTAGAAATCACAAGCTTGCAAAGTGGCTTAGACTGAATGCCAAAATGTCATTGGTTCACTGGTGGATACATTTTCCATTCAGCTGTCTAGGTTTTTCTGTTTCTGATGTCCCTGACTTGAAAATTAGCTAATGATTGTCTGTTTTTTTTTTTTTTTTTTTTTTTTTTTAAGAATTATTTAAATTTATTTACCCATTTGGTTATTTATTTAAATTTGACCAGATGAGGGAGAGAGAGAAAGAGCAAGCTGCCAGGTTTGGGACTTGAACCATGGTCAGCCATGTGGGAGTCCAGCATTCACCATGCCACCTGCCAGCCCCCTGATTGTCTTTAAAACAATTCCTTTTATGTTATTACCAAGTCGAACATTTTGTTTTCTTTGATTATCCTGTAAGACAATATTCTGCTCCCAGTTATAAAGTAGAAGCCATCTTCATTTTCCAACCTAAATCTCCAGTCCGTGCTCAGGATTCTGTCCCCTCTCACACTCTCAAGAGACCTTATTGTCTTATATCTTGAATCTCTCCTGCTAGATCTGTGCAGATAAAAGTTAATATAGCCATCAATTTTTCTTAATTTTTTTTAGAATTTTAAAAAATACAGGCAGTCGTGTATTTCTTGAATAAATGAATGTCTTTTCCATTTCTTATCTGTCTAGTCCAGACCATCTAGAGTGGCTAACCGGCAGGGGTTGGAGACTGTAGTACTTGGTGTTCCTTTTTCTGTCCAGCTGACTAGTAGAAAAGGCAATTTAGATGATGAGGCTACCTGAACATGGAAGGATCTTAACAGTTTAATCTCAATTTCCCTGGTTACAGTAGGCCCAGAAATGGGAGGCTCCTACTAGTGAGGCCACATTAAGTATCTCCACTTTCTTATCTCTTCTGTCGGCTTTCACTGGCTCTCATGTATCAAGCCCTCTTCTTGGAGCTGATATACAAAACTCTCAGTAATTGGTCCACTTCTGGGCCATCTCTGTCCTTTTCCATAAGTCACCAATGAAATTGGTCTATCATGAACAGGTCACATTCAAGGCCACCTCTTTGTCTTTGCTCAGGCTCTTTGAAGATTATTTTTCCTGTGTAAAACAAAGGCTTTTAAGTGACTCTAGGTACTGTCCTGTGTAGCCTCTCCTTAGAACTGTGCTGAAGTACAGTGTACACAGGCAAAGTAGTAGCCCAGAAAGAGCTTAACCTGAGGAGTCACATATGTTTTTCTGTTCTGCCTTTGCTTTTCCTTCTTCCTTCCAAATTTTAACTTTTTTTTTTTTTTTGGCTTTGAAATAGACTGTACTTCACCATTGCTTGTATTTAATTCTTTAAAAAGGCTCAAGCAGAAACCTTGAGGTCTGCTCTTCACCATAGCTTAGCAGGGTAATACCTTACAAGCAGAACCATCTTTTAACATTTCTTATCCATGTGATTTCAATAAAGCTCTGGCATATTCTGGATCAGTAAGTTTTAAATTGGGATCTCAGTGCCCTACATGCCCATCCTTTCTTTCACTTAGTATTCTTGCAGTAGGGTCCTTTTGAATTTTTTTCCCTTATTCCGGTTATCTTCCTTCCCAATGATAGTACAAACCCTTCCCAACCAATTCCTTTCCTTCTGTCCTCATTTTCTGCCCTTTATTCCTTCTATGCATGCCCTCCTGTCCTGAAGCAGGTTCTGCTAGGTCATCTTCAGGACCCTGCAGGTTCTGCATGAATGTAAGTATCTAAAGGAGAAACTTAGAACCAAAGGCCAAGGAAGCAGAGGGAACATATTTATTTTAATGAGAAATAGTAATGTTTACAAACCATTTAATATAAGAGACTATCAGAAACTAGGGTGTGATGAGAAATTTAACAAAGATCCACCTAGGTATTATACTTGCCATAAGAGAGAGATTACAGATTCCATTATTATTTAGCACCTTAACTTTCTTTCCTGTTCTCTTTCTGGTAAGGCTGTGTTATAAAAAGCAGAGATCTTTGCCCTGGAGGTAGCAATAATTCCTAATAGTGGGTGCCTAGAAGTCAGTTATTGGTTTAAAAGAGATCTAGGTTCTTCACTTCCGAATGTGCTTCTGATGAGGAAAGAATTTCCATTTTTGCCACACACTGACCTGACTCAGAAACAATTCTCAGACCATGGCTGTCACTCTTGGTATTGGGACAGGGAGACTCTGGTTTCCTTAGGACACCTATAGCCATTCCTCCAACAAAGCAAACTTAAAGTCACAGTGATACAGGACTTTGGAGTCAAAGGCAGAATTAGAAGGAGAGTTTAGCATCTTTATACCGATTCCTGTTCCTAGACGCAGTCTAGAGATTCCGATATCAGAGCTGGTCCTGTAGCACAGTGGCTCAATACTGTATCTAATCCCACATGGCCAACCAAGGTTCTAGTCCCAGCCTGGGCAGCATACACACCAGGTACATGTGGGCATGCCCAGCACCATAACAGGACGGAGAATTGGAAGAAAAGGATTATAGCATTAACGGGCCCTATTGAGGGGCTTTCTCTGTCTTACATGCATATATGCTTGTTCACACCCTTTGACATAATAAAATAAAATAAACAACAATAAACAACTAAAGTGTTAATAAGTCTACTGCCAAGTCAGGGATTGGCTAAATCTCTCCTTTAGTACAAAAGTTTAAGGAATACATGCCAACCTAAATGATCTGTCAGGCGTCCTGCAGGCTCAAAACACATCTCTCCCTACCTGTGATGTGACTTTTATGTGCACAGCTGATGGCAGGAGAGAGCAGAGTTCTTAGTGAAGCTTTTCTCACACTGAGCACCTATAAGGTTTTTTGGTGGGTACTGAAGTGGGAGCTGTAGTTGAAGCTTTTCCCACACTGCACACTTGTATGGGCTCTGTCAAGGTTGGACACATGTAAGTGCTGAACTGGGAATTGCTGTTAAATCTCCTTCCACGCACAGTGCACTGACAAGGCTTCTTCCTCTGTGGATCCTCTGGTGGACAATGAGGCTGGGGCTCTGGTTGAAGCTTTTCCCACAGTGCTCACACTAGTAGGACCACTCCCTACTAGTTCTAAGGCAGGTAGTAAGGTTGGCACAGCCTGGCCAACACCTTTCTGCATTCACTGCACTTGTGAGGCTTCTTATTCCTGTGGGTTCTCTGATGCCGAAAAAGATTAAGAACCTCAGCTCAGGACACTGGGAAGCTATCTTCAGGCAAGGGCTGGCTTGTGGGCAGAGGATGCACTCAGAGAGCAGTATTTCCCACATAGGAAATGTGTACAGGCCTTTCCCCAGTACAAAGTCTCTGGTGACTCCTTCAGGTTGGGGGTTTCTCCCCACTCTCTCCTAAAAGATTTCTATGTTGGTCCCTCTCCCAGCCTTTTAAAGCTCTTGTCAAAGGGCATATGCAGAGTGAGAGGGAAAGTGAGAAGTCATTCCCTGGGGGATGGCCATGCCACAATCCCTTCTCTGCTTTCCTTCTGGAATTCTGGGCATGTCACGCGCACACGCACACACACAAACATATATACACACATGCCTGGTGTGATTTTCAGGCCACTGGGTCTGGGTCTTGAATTGCATTTGACCATGTGGGAGTCTAGCACCTTAATCACCATGTCACCCAGAAAGACAGAAAGTGAAAAATCATTCCCCCAGGGGAATTGCCACACAACAGTCCGTTCTCCATTCTCCTCTTGGGATCTTGGGCATGCACACACCCAGTGTGAGTTTAAGCCACTGGGTCTGGGACTTGAACCGCAGTTGACTACATGGAAGTCCAGTGACGTAGCCATTACACCATTTGCTGGTCTCACCCCCCCCCAGGCTTTTCCACTAGTAAGTTTTCTCTGCAAATCCTTGTTCATTTCTATTTCCTCAATCATCCCATGTCAGATTTTCTTTTTTAATTGTATTCTTGATCACAAAAACTTGAAAAGGAAATACACTGGACTGCAAACAAACAGTAAAACAACGGGACAAGGAAAGAGTTACAAATCCTACATTTTTGAGCTCCAAATTCTGTGGTCACAGGCAAACTCTACTACCTTTCCTCCTGTTCTGTTTTTGGATATTCTCATACAATGACAAATTTGAGGCAAAAGGCCAAGCTGTTTATCTTCTGTCAATCTGTTGCATGGGTTGTATTCTCAACTCCTGAATGGTCAACTCCTGAATGGTCTTTCTTCTGGGAGCAGAACAACCAAGGGCCACCCTAGGTTTCACCAGCTCAAACAGGAAGAAAGCAAGCTGCTGGCTACCTAGCCCATGCAGACTCGGGGTATGAAAGGAGTAGCCCTTATGGAGAAGGAAGGAGAAGATGAAGTCTGGCCTGGAGGG
>NW_006201110.1:200994-222850 GCF_000334495.1 Tupaia belangeri chinensis
TAGCCATTATGGAGAAGGAAGGAGAAGATGAAGTCTGGCCTGGAGGCCTAACTAGTAACCTGAGAACACAGAGTAGAAGAACTTTATGGAGAAGTTGACAACTCTAAACTCAAATGTAAAATCAGGGCTCTAAAATGCAAGGAGGAATAGTCCTTAAACACCATGAAAACCAAGACTTCTGGCCTGTATCAGCCCACACATCCAGATGGCAAAGCTAGGAGCAGTGACAGCTCCCTCTCAACTGATGCCTAGGCCACTGGCCTATTAGTGGACTTTACCATCCCCTGACCATCAGAGCCAAGAGAGTCTTACCAAGCCCTTTGGGGAACAGGACTGGCAGGTCAGGTCTCCTGATTTTCTGGCTAGTGTTTTTAACATCCTGTTCACCACTGTGTATCCCATCCACAGAGCCATCTTCTGCCAATTCTGTGGTCCCCCCATTCTCAGTATGACCTCCTTCTTGACCAGGAACAGCATTAGTTGCCATAGGAGATGTAGAGTTTAGGAGCTTGCAGGAGCATCCATTTCCTTATAGAATTTGCCAGGCTCAGGTATACAGTCCCTCCTCACTGTGGAAACTGGAGTGTAGACTCTTGAACTTGGTGCGACACTGCTCTGGGATCTGCAGAAAACCCTGCTCTGGGCATTGTTCCACAATGGCCCTGTAGATCTGGCTGCTCCACTGGTGGGCCTAGGTTTTTTCAAAAAAACAAAGAACTATGGAGAATGGCCAGGAGAGTCTTGGTCTCTTTGTAGCCCTGGTGCACACCTGCTGCCAGGGACAAAGAACACTGCACTAAGATCAGGAGGACTTCATATACTACAGGCAGGGCTTTAGCAGCTAAGGAGTTACATCCTAGTTTATCAACCTGTGTTGCAATTCCTAAAAGGTGTCTCACTGAAGCCGTTTTTCCTAGAACATATGCCTTTTAGTATAATAGAAAAGACATTCTCCAACAGAGGACTTGCAGAGTTACCGGTTAAAGCTGCCTTGTAATTAGCCTGAGTCCCACTTACTTCCCCTGGAGAGGTGATGGACAAGGGTAATGGCAGTTGTGGGACTCCCTAAAGGTGGCCACATAAGAGGACAGGGTGTGAGGTGAGACATAGAAGGCAACAGAGATTCAGGGGAGGGAAGACTGGTTATAGGATCCATGTGCCTCCCTCGTATGCTGCTCTGGACTTCTCGTTTCCACTGTGGACCTCCTACCATCTGTTTTCAACCCAGCAGTTAGAGTGAGCCCTCCTTTGTATGCAGTTCTGCCAACACTCATCGAGCGCTTGCAGTGCTGCTTTCTGAGCAGTACTGATTGATGTTTCTATGACATGAAGCCTGCCATCATGGAGGTCAAGTTCTGTTAGTCTCTGTACCAAGATGAAACACAAATGTTTATGCAGAATTGAGAGCCAAATACACTGAAATCACAAAGTAGGTCTTTATTTATCTTTATTTATTTAGAGATTTTCACTATACGGCTTGTGCACACGCTGGAGAGACAAACAGAAAGCGAGCATCACTCCCTAGGGGAGATGGCCATGCTGCAATCCCTTCATTCTCCTATCAGGATTTTGGGCATGTAAGCACACGAACCCACCGTGACTTTCAAGTCTGAGTCTGGGACTCAAACTCATTTATTCCACTGAATTGCTCTGGTTGCCACTGCTACCCTGGGGGTCAGATTCCATCTCTCCTCAAATCACCAGGAAGCCATGTTCTAGGAGGGTCTCCTTGGAACATGAGGGGAATGTGTGTCACAGATATGTAGACCCTCTGTTGAAAGAAAAAGCTCATCTTTGAAGGGAGGCTGCAGAAGATGGAAACAGCACCAACCCATCCCACATCCTTCACCCTGCAGCTTAGGATCTTCCCCAAGTCCAAGCCAAGGGTCCCAAACAGTAAAGGCGTTAAAAAAAAAGTTTGCTCCTCAGCCAAGTTTCTGTACTTGCTAACAGATTACCCAGCAGTTCCTCAGTGTCACCCACTCGTTCCTCTGCATCCCCCACTGACCAGGGTCTTTTACCTATCCTTCCCTATTCTCCAGAAGCTTGGACTCACCTTCCCAGTTGCCACTTTTTCTTAGGGAGAGAAAGTGTGTGTACACTTCTTTTTTTTTTTTTTAATTTATTTTTCTTTTTAATCCAGGGAGGGAGAGAAAGCAGTTGTGGTGGTATGGTTGCAGAAATTAAAGAAGAGCTCAACATGACAATGATTTTTTTCACAGTGCCAACAATTCTACAATGAGTAACCACAGATCTCATCTACTTTAAAAGTCATGCTGAATCAAGAAGTTAAGATTCCCCTCTATGTGTCAATTAATTCAAATCTTTTACTCGTCAAATACAAAGTTGAATGTGACAAGTTAACTGCAACAGGTATGTCCTAAATGCTTCTTGATTAACCTCTTCATCACTGATCCACTCCCCCCACTACCGCCACCAACACATACACACACACGATAAGTGTTTGTTGTGGTTTGCTATATATGATTTTGCACGTCATCTTCCTTTGTGAAAGACACCTTCTCAACATCGGCTCTGGTAGGGTTTTACTTACAACTTCAGGCATGTGACATAGGAGGGCCTATCACCGTTCTCTGAGATTTACATACAAGAGGGATGGCGAAGTCCTGAATTTCTTGGGACTTGCTAAATTGGGCAGATGTGTAACACTGGAACCCCTGTTACTGTCCCACTCCTTCAGCACAGGGTGAGCCCGTTAACAAGAAGCCAGTACACCAAGGTCTTGACCAATTTATGTAAGGCAATATTTATAATTAGTTCGAGCTGGGTTTTAGTTGCTTAAAACAGATTAAAGCATATGTAATTGTAATGGGTAAGATGGTACTGTATTTTATTCAGGAGCTTACTAGGAAGTATTCAAATGAATTCAGGCCACTGGACAATGAGAATATACTTAGCACTATTGAACCGTACATGTAAAAATGGTTAAGGTGGTAATTTTTTTCCCCACCAGACTAAAAATTTAGGGCTAGTTGTAGTTTAGTCAACTGGATTAGGGAGAGATGTTCACATGTTGAAATATTCACTTTGTAAGCTAAGTAATGTGATTGACTGTATAAAAGAAAATGAAATTTAAAATAATAAAAAAATAATTAGGGCCAGCACAGCGCCATAAGATACACGTGGGGCACGTGTGCATGTGTGCTCAAATTCCTGAAAGGAGGGAAAGATGAAAAGGGATCGCTGGGCGACCATCCCCTTGGAGGGTGCTTTCTCACTTTTCCTCTTTCTGTCCGGTGGCACACATGCCCTCTAGCAAATTAAAAATCAATAAACTTGTGGACTTGGGTTGCCTTTTACCCAAAGAATTGTTTACTTTTACTTTCTACATTCAGTGCGGCAGGAGGGGCTAGAGAGCGCGAAATCGTTACACTCCTTTTTAGCAGCAGGAGGAGCGACAGAGACCTGCCTATCACCACGGGCTCCTGGGCAGCGAGGCCAAAATTGAGCCCGTACCCATCGCGTACTTTGGCTGAGAAACAGCCCAGTCCGTGCCATCCCAGTTCTGCAGAAGGCAGCCCCGCGCCGCTCCTGGTCTCACGTCCCCTCTCATCGTTCAGCGTTAAAATCCTGGTCCTTCAAAAATTCGTTTTACTGTAGCGATGGCCCAGCGCTCCGCGAAATGCAGACAGGCTGGGTAGCCGGGCTGGGCCACTGCCCACTCCGCAAGTACTGCGTGTTTACACCCCTCAGTGCTGGGCGGGTACAGAGGATGACACGGAACGGGAAACCCGCAGGCTCCCCCACGCAGGCGAGAGCCTCACTAGAGAAGTAAGGTCGAGGCGGGAGGGGTGCTGGGCATTCAGGCTAGGAGGGCAGCAGGGCCGCCTGTCCACCGGGGCGCCCACCGAGCCTGACCCAACGGTCTCGAAGGAGACTTCGCGGGGCAAGGGCTCCATGGCCGCGAGGATGTGGAGGACTTGCCGGATACTAGAACCTGCGAGTCCCCCAACTCCGGCCGCCCGGCAGGCAGTCGGCGGTATGAGCGGGAGCCAGGCCGCCCACGATGTGTGCTCGCGAGCTTCAGACTACAATTCCCAGGATGCACTGCGGCCACATTGGCAGACTCGGCAGCCAATAAGTGACCTCAAAGAGCCGATTCTTACGTGAGGAGGCGGGCCCTCCCGGGGTAGACCTGCGGCAGCTAGTGGGCGTTTCCGCGCCGTGCGGCTTCGGCTCCGCCCCCTGCCCGAGCTCCCGGGATCCCTGTCCCCGGCCCCCAAGAGGTGAGTCCCCAGCAGGTGTGTGCGGGTTGCCTGGTGCTCAGGACTTTGGTGTCGCAGGCGGTACCCCGAACTCACGGCCGCCCTATAGTGAGCTGCGCACCGAAGTGCTGCAGCGTCGTCAGGCTCGGGGCTAGCTGGGCCGCGGAGCCCGAGCCCGACTGCCCCGAGGCTGGCGCCGCTGGGCCTGCAACAGCATCTCAGCCGCGCGCGGGTGCGGAAGGTTGGCTGACAGCTCAGGAACCCCGGCTTCGCGGAGCCTCCCCGTGCTTTCCCTGTGGCTCCCACCGAGATGCCCCAGGTCGGTTGCAGTTCGGATGCAGCAGAGTTGGTGCAAGCTATGTGTAAGACTACTTGAACTTCTGGGGTTCTTCTGCCAGCCTGGTACACCGTCGTGCTCGCTTCGTCCAAGACCTTGTGTGTGCTTACTAGTGAAATAAAAGAAGTATTTTCCCCAGTGTCCTTTTGGGACGTTATGACATTTTTCCTTTGCAAGACAGGTCAGAAAGTCAACGGAAAGACAGACTTCCCACACCTGGCGTCTGTGTTGTCTTCAGAATTTGGGGTAAAGGCTAGTAAATGAGAAGGGTCTGTCTCTGTATTCCGTCCTCCCTAACACCTGCGGAGGAGCTTCATTCCTAGCATCTTGCTAGCATTTGGAGAGGCTTTCCCAGAGCCATGGTTCCCAAGGCTTGACCTACCTGCAAGGAGAGACGAGCTGCCTCCTGAGCCCCAGAATGGCTGCTAAGATGGAGATAACGCTGAGTCCCCACACTCAGGCTTCTTCCGAGCAGGAAAGACACATAATAACGAAGCCGGAAGAGAAACGGGTTTCTGCTCTTCAAAAACACTGCCCAGATCCGGAGCTCTCCCGCCAGAGCTTCCGGCGATTTTGTTACCAAGAGGTTTCTGGACCCCAGGAGGCGCTCTCCCAGCTACGCCAGCTCTGCCGTCAGTGGCTGCAGCCCGAGCTGAACACCAAGGAGCAGATCCTAGAGCTTCTGGTGATGGAGCAGTTCCTGACCATCCTGCCCGCAGAGGTCCAGTCTCGGGTCAGGCATCGCCGTCCAGTGAGCAGCAAGGAAATTGTGACCCTGGTGGAAGATTTTTACAGAGCATCCAAGAAACCAAAGCAGTGGGTAAGGAGGGCCCTCTCTCCTGGTCCTCAGGGTTTCTTTTTGGTCTGGGTAATCATTAGAGCCTGGAAATGGACAGGTGGCTTCCAAAGTTGCCTCTTTCTACCTTCTGTCATGGATCCTGGCGAGTTGTAACAGGTTTGCAGAGACCCAGCTGCCAGCATCCAGTGAGGAAGTAGCCAGCCAAGGTTCTGACTGTCCCTGGCGGGTCTCAGGTCCCCAGAAATGGTCTTAAGGCTCTTGAATCTCGCTATCAAGTCTGCTCTGCCCATTCCTCTTGAAGTTTTCTTCCAATCAGAATTCTTGGCCAGCAGGGCCATCCGTCAGGTAGGAATTTGATTTGGAGCAACATCATTCCAGTGAAGTATGGGCATATTGTGTGTGGATCAGGAAGTGATAGCTCAACCAGCCAGTGTTGCTGTCCCTTCAGCCTGTTCCCAAGTCAGATGCCAGTCAGGATCCAAGCAGGCAGCAGCCATGTCCTTTGGAAAGCAGAATCTGGGGTGGGACAGTCTGCACAGATCCCCATGACTAGGGATCTTCTCAGCAGGAGAACCTTTGGCAGAATCGTTCACAGAATGGATCCTCACTGCCCCTCACCATACTGCTCCCTGTTTCTTCATGTAGGGCCTGTTTCCAGCAGTAGGGAGAGGGTTTGGGTATAGGGTGGGAATCTCATGGCCAGTGTCATGGCTGATCCCAGTATTTGTACCACCTCTCTTCTGATGACTTTGACTTCAGGCCTAGAAAAAGACTCAGTCTTGGATTAAAAACTGCTTGGCAGGCTGAGGCCACATGGGAGGCCCAGGTTCAGTTCTCCATTCACCCTACAGAGCTGAAAACAGTGGCACTTGTCTGTGGTCCTAGGTTCTTGGGAAGCTGAAGCAGGATGATTGTGACATTGTGAGACACTGTCTACAAAAAGTCCACACACACACATACCCCTAAAATCCCCACTAAGCTTTAGGGGCAGCCATTGAGCAGTTTGGCTCACTTGAAGGAGGCTCATTCTTGTCGTTGTGCATGCACTTTCCTTGCTTCCCAGGAGGGGTTCAGTGGTCTCCAGTGAAGATAAAGGGGTCATTACAGAACATACAAGAAAGGTAAAGGTAATGGCCCTGACTGGCCCTGCTGGCCAGAGCACTAATGGATGGGGCTTGCTCCTAGGTGGCCGTTTGTATGCAGGGGCAGAAGGTGCTCTTGGAGAAAACTGGATCTCAGCTTGGAGAACGGGAACTGCCAGACTTTCAACTGCAAACTCCGGGGAAGGATCTCAGGGAGACCTCCCTGGAAGAGGGTTCCCAGGCAGGATCTCATGACCAGCTGAGCACTCACCATTGGGAGAAATCCTCGCTCCTCCAAGAACCGACCCCCAAGTTGGCCGGGACAGGTAAGCACTCCGTGCCTCTTCTCTCCCTCTCATCAGCTCCTTATCTCCTCCAAAGCACCTCAGTTCTGCAAAGGCACAGACCAGGTGTGTGTATGATTTTTTCCTTTTAAATTCCTTAAGTACTAATAGATGTTTATCTCCTTTTCAAAAGTTATTGGTTAGGATGATTGTGATACTATAAGTAAGAAGTATGTTTTTACCATTTTCTCTTAATGAGCATTTGAAAATCCAGTACATGATGGGATTCTAGTGCCTATTTTTCTGCCCCTTCTAGAGCTTCTTATATTGAAGACACATCTAGACATGACCACTGATGAACTTCCACACAAACTATGCTTAGTTTCATTCCTTTATTTAATTGGACCCAATTTTTAAAAATTTTTTAAAAAGAATTATTTTATTTTATTTATCCATTCATTTATTATAATTTGACTAGAGAGACACAAAGAGAGAGGGCAGGGGAAGTGAGAAAGCAAGCCACCAGGTGCGGGACTCAAACCATGATTGGCCATGTGGGAGTGTCCAGTGCCTAAACCATCATGCCACCTACTGGTCCCTAAGTGGACCCACTTTTAGAAGGGAAAAGCCCCACTCCATACCATTTCAATTCCTTTTCCTCTGTGATATTTGTTTGTATTTTAAAGCCTTGCGTCTGTTTCCTTATCAATCTCTTGTGCAATGCCAGTGTGTTTGCTGGCCCTCTGCTCCACTGTCCTGCCGTCTCTGAGACTGAATGACAGCGACACTCGGCCAGTTCAGGTGCTGTGACTGCAGGATGAAGTCAGCAGGTTAGAGAGAGAACTCCAAGAAGACTGGAACCTTGTTTCCTTAATATTTGCTACTAGGTGGCTATTTTCTAGCTGGCTCATACACCACAGAAATTTACTCCCCGCACCACTGGAGGCTGGGAGATCTGAGATCAGGATGCCAGCAGAAGTTGGTTCAGATGACCCTAGATCATTGGCATGCCATGTGCACCTGGCGTACCCAGAGAGGTCTTCTACATGAACTTGGGACTTTCCCATGTAGGTCAACCTCGTAGAGCATCATGTTTTGTCACTATACCACTGTCTAGCCCCTGATTTTCTTTTAGGTCGATCTGACGTATCCATTTTTAATTTATGTCCTTGTGCTTTTGGTGTTCTCTTTAAAAATACCATTGTGGGCTGGCCCCATAGCCTAGTGGTTAAGGGAGCAGGATCCTACATGGCCAACCATGGCTCAGAACCTAGTCCCACCCAGCAGATTGAAAAGTATACTGGGCGCATTTGTGTGCATTCCCGAAATCTTGACAGATTGGAGAAATGGAGGAGGGGTTGTGGTGTGACTACACCCCATTGGTGGGTATTTTCTCTTCCTGTCCATTTCCCTCTGGTGAGCACATGTGCTCTCTGGAATCTTTTTTTGAAAAAGGATAGAGTGAGGGACCAGCAGTTAGTGTAATGGCTATGTCACTGGACTCCCATGTAGTTGACCACGGTTCAAGTCCCGGACCCAGTGGCTTAAATTCATGCCGGGCACATGTGCATGCGTGCCCAAGATCCCGAGAGGAGAATGGAGGAGAAGGGATTGCGGCGTGGCCATCCCCTCTAGGGGGTGATTTCTCGCTTTCTATCTCTCTCTCTCTGTCTGTCTGGTGAGCGCACGCGCCCTATAGCAAAAACCTCTCAAAAAAAAAAAAAAAAAAAAAGATAAGAGTGACGACTGACTGCAGTTTGAGTCCCTGACCTGGTAGCTTGAAAATCACACTGGGCATGTGTGCATGCATGCCCAAGATCCCACGAGGAAAATGGAAGAGAAGGAGTTGGGGTATGGCCATCCCCCTGGGGTGATTTCTCATTTTCCCTCTGTCTCTTTGGTGAGCACATATGCCCTATGGCAAAAACCTAAAAAAAAAAATTTTTTTAAGGATAAAATACCATTGTCTAATGCAATGTCATAGAGATTTATAAATACTGTTTTCTTTAAAAGAGGTAAGTTTAGCTTTTACAATTAGAACTTTGGTTCATTTTGAGTTAATTTTTATATTACTTTTGTGTTACTGTTGTATTAATTATTGTATCTTGGTATGAAGGGCGGGGGTCTATGTTGAGTCTGCATGACATACAAGGAAGGCGAGAAGCCCCTGCGGAATGAGGTGCACATTGAGCGGAACCTGCGAGAGCCTTCCCCAGGCCCTGCTCATGTGTGGTGAGCCTTGTGGGTCTGGGTGCCATTGTTCCAGATGCTACAAAGAGAATACCTTAGACTGGGTAATTTACAAACAACAGAAATTGATTGCTCGTAGGCTGGAAAGTTCTAGATCATGGTGCCAGTGTGTCCATGAAGGCCTGTTTCTCAGAGATGGCACTGACTGTATGTCCTCACACGAAAGAGGGGCAAAAGGGACAATGAAGCTCCCTCAGGCCTCTTATTTTTTATTTAAAACAAAAAACTTTTTTTAGGTTGTTGTCATAGGGTGTATGCACTTGGTTGAGAGAGAGAAAGAGATGAAGAGAGGGAAAGTGAGGAATCACCTCTGAGGGGTGATGACCACACGTAATCGCTTCTCCTCCATTCTCCTCTCAGGATTTTGGGCATACATGCACATGTGCCTGGTATGAGTTTCAAGCCACCAAGTCTGGGACTCAAACCACAGTTGACCATGTGGGAGTCCAGTGCCTTAAGCACCGTGCTACCTGTTATCCCTCATCAGGCTTCTTTTATAAGGGCACTAACCCCATTCATGAGAGTACCACCATCTTAACCTAACCACCACTGCATTGGAGATTAAGTTCCAACACAGGAATTTGGTGGGGGTCATACTCAGACTGTTACAGGGCCCAATTTCATTCTTTTGCATTCAGAAACACAATTTTCCCAGAATCATTTATTGAAAAGACTATTTTACCCCCATTGAATTGTCTTGAGAACCTTGTTTTTTTCTGGGGGGATGAAGGGAAGGTTTTTGCTTTAGGGCGCATGCGCTCACCAGACAGACAGAGAGAGAGATAGAAAGCGAGAAACCACCCCCCAGGGGGATGGCCACGCCGCAATCCCTTCTTCTCTTGGGATCCTGGGCACGCATGCACAAGCACCTGGCATGAGTTTTAAGCCACTGGGTCCGGGATGCGAACCGCGGTCGACAACATGGGAGTCCAGCGACATAGCCATTACACTAACTGCTGGTCCCTCAAGAACCTTGTTGAAAATCAGTTCACCATAATTGTAAGGACTACTTATTTAAATTTGATTTTAAATTAATTAAAATTAAGCAGTTGAACTTGGAGTTTTTCAGTCACAGCCGCTTTTCAAGCACTCAGTCACATTCCCATGTGGCAAGCAGCTGCCATATTGAATACTGCATATTCACACATATATGCACACGCATGTTTTTCACCTCACTAGAAGCCCTACTGGATGGTGCTGTTCCCATCCGCCAACTTGTCTGCAGCCCAGTCCAGCTCATTTCCATCCTGCTCCTCGATCCTGGTTGTCAGAAGGTGAGGTGTCTATAATCTGGATATACATCTAGCCCATATTCCTGTTTCTAAACACACATGCTGTCAACTTCGTAATGAAAGAACATCACAGTTCTGGATTTACCATGCTTTGAAGAGACAGTGGCTCTATAGTGCCTGTGAAGGAGGGATGTTTGGAGTGAGTGAAATTCTCGGTGGTGAAGATTTAGCTCTCCTCCTTTCAGTCATAAGTTGATGCCCAGTTCTGATAGGTTTGCTTTTTGCTGTTTCTCCTCTTAACTTTTCTCTGAAGGTAAGAAGGAGGGTGGTTGGTGGAAAACTTGGTTCATAACTTTAATAATCATCAGAATTACCCAGGAGAATTCACTGTGCAGATTTCTTGGCCCAATCCCTGGAGATTCTGACTCAGCAGCTTTAGGGTCAGGACAGGGAGCCAGCCTGTCTAACAAGCACCTGGATGAGTCAGGGGAGGGCCCCACTTCGGGAAACATCAAAGAGTATTTCATAACTTCTGCTAAGGTTCTTTCTTCCCACTCCAATGAAATATATTCTTTCTAATTGTAGAGGCACCCAGAGTGAGAAGTGACAACAAGGAGAACCCACAGCAGGAAGGGGCCAAAGGAGCAAAGCCCTGTGCAGTGTCAGCTGGCAGGTCCAGAGGGAATGGGCTACAGGGTCCTGAGCCCAGAGGGGTCCCTATGAGTGAGCCCCGGGTGTCACGGAGGCAAGTCAGCCCCCCAGATGTTCAAAAGCCATTTGCTCAGCACCAGAGACATTGCAGGGAACTGGAATACCTCGGCAGCCCGGCGAAAGCTCACCCGCTTAGAGAGCTGAAGAAAGGCAAAGGAGGCAAGAGAAGCCTGAGCAGTCGTCCGCAGCGGCTGGGGCCTGCGCACCAGCCCGCCCACTCCGCAAAGAAGCCTTACAAGTGCGATGACTGTGGGAAAAGCTTCACGTGGAATTCAGAGCTGAAGAGACACAAGAGAGTCCACACAGGAGAGAGGCCCTACACGTGCGGGGAGTGCGGGAACTGTTTTGGGCGGCAGTCCACCCTGAAGCTGCACCAGAGGATCCACACGGGGGAGAAGCCGTACCAGTGCGGCCAGTGTGGGAAAAGCTTCCGCCAGAGCTCCAACCTCCACCAGCACCACAGGCTTCACCACGGGGACTGAAGTGGCCGTGGCCTTAGGCTGAAAGGTGCTGGCGGTTCTCCTTTGCCTCCTTGCATGGAAATCACAAAGACCCTGCGTGACTTAAAGGCAGGCAAGAGACCCCCGAGGAAGGAAGCGCCAATCAGGTTGGTGAAAGGCCCCGGGAGAGGCTCCCCGGCCCGACCGTGCCCAGTGATGGAGCAAAGAGCTGGTGGGTCTGGGTGTCGGGACAGAGCTGCATCCCCTGCAGAGTGGGGCCTAGCCTTGCGAGACAGTCGGGGGGCTCCTGCGCGGCGCCTCGTTAAACTGGCTGGAGAGGAAATGCCTCCGATATACACTCTGTAGTCCTTTGCAGTTTGAGACAAGGAATGAGGCGTGAGAGGCAGTAAGTGGTTGTGCAGAAGAGGGCTTCCCAGGAATTAGGTGGTGCTTTCACCTCAAGTCCAGGGAAGCGTGTGTGACGTGTACCTGGGGTCTTACACCGGAGCACCTCTGCTTTAGGGAAAGGAGAGCCACGGGGCCACTGAGGCCTGGCCCAGGGACAGGGGAGCTGCTGCACGGAGTGGAAGGCCACTGGGGTCACTCTTGTCCTCCTTCTCACTTGGGCCTTGGCTGAGCCAACCGGGTGGAGGGTCAGGAAGGCGAGCTAAGCTGCATTTGGGGATGATGGCATAGCTCGGTCACTTACTCGATGCTAGTGAGGAGGTTAGTTTCACAGTATGTGAACTGTGCCTCAACAGTATTTCTGAAGATGCAAAATATATTTATATCAAATGTTAACAGTCCTAGAACGAAGCCCAGGAGTTATCCAAACCTACCCCATTTTCTCAAAGTAGAGATTAACACCCAGCCCACATGCACTTCTGAGTCACCAGCTCATTTCTTGGTTTAAAGAAAATTTGGCACACGGGGGCATGGTGGGCTTTTTTCCCACATGTCGGAGTCACCCAGCCACTGCCAGTCCCATCAGGCGATGGCCCTGCAGAGGGGCAAATGCACACCCATGAGCCCTCACTCGGGGCATTTGGGCCCTGCCCCACCTCTCCCACCCCCATGTCACCAGTCACCCACTCTGCAAAGCCTCCCCAACAAGCCCCAGGTGAGCCTCTCCTGGTTGTGAGTCATCCTCCTGCTGGACTCAGACTCTGGGGGTGCTCAGGCTGGGAGCGGGCATGGCCCCAGGGGACACAGGCAAGGGCTGAAGACGTCTTTGTTATGACCCAAAGTAGGGAAACTGCTGCCGGCCTGGAGGGTACAGAGCAGGAGCC
Source organism: Tupaia belangeri chinensis (assembly GCF_000334495.1). Taxonomy (NCBI): domain Eukaryota; kingdom Metazoa; phylum Chordata; class Mammalia; order Scandentia; family Tupaiidae; genus Tupaia; species Tupaia belangeri. The sequence goes on from NW_006201110.1 coordinate 213,645, forward strand.
AGCAGTGCCCGGGGCAGACCACAGTGGTGGCCTGGCCCAGCGTGTGGAAGTGCTGAGGTTCCAAAGCTGCAGCACACCACGAAAGCCGTTTAAGGACAGAACGTCATTTTGGGTCATTTTTGTTCTGGCTGTAGCTGACGCCTCACCCAGCAGAATTGGTGATCAGTAACTGAAAGGTTGAGGACTGCCCTCCTGACCCTTTCTGCCCGAGTTCACAGGCCCTGGGCCGGTGTGCTGGTGCAGAGCCTCTGTCTGTCCCAGAGGCCTTGTGGCTGGTCCGAGGCTCTGCACAGCTACTCCACTAAGCTCGGGGAGGCTGTCTCACCCCACTCCCATCTGTGCCTCCCTGGGTCAGGGCCTCTTTACCTCTCATTCTCTCCCTCTCCCCCCTCCCAGGCTGATCTCACTGTTGTCCCTTAGTAACTCCCAAGTCAGGCCCTCTGTATTAGTTTCCTATTGGTGCTGTAGTAAATGACACAACTTGGTGGCTTACAGCAGCACAAATGTGTCTTACATCCTAGAGGTCAGAAGCTTCAAATCAGCCTCACTCAGTCACAGCCAAGCTGATGACAGGCTGCCTTCTTCAGAGGCTCCATGTGGCGGGCCTGTTCTTCAGCTTTTCAGCACCTTGGAGCCGTCCTCACCCTTCAGCTCTTGTCCCCTTCCTCCCCTTGCAGTGCATCACTCCGTCTGTGGGCATGTTGCCTTCTCCTTCAACCCCAGCCCTGCCTCCCTCTCATCAACCATTATGACCGTATTGGGCCACCAGGATAAATCTCCCCACCTCGAGATCCCTAACTTAGTCACCTGCAAAGTCTTTGCCATGTAAGTTAACGGGCATGGGTTCCAGGGAGCGGGGGCGGTTCAGCCTACCACACGTCCCTAGCTTGAGTCCACGCAGTCTGCCAGAGGGGATCTGGCCTAAAAGAGAAGGAGCATAGATACCACTCTGGTTTATAAGGCGTGGGAAATGTCCCTTACGTGAGAGTTTTTGGTTGGTGTGTTGCAGAGAACGTGTGCACATGCTCTTTTGATTACAGAATCAATAACTAATCTTAGTGTCTTTGGGTACCTGCTCAACTATGTTCTTGAATAAACATGACAGAACCACCACTCTGCACATCATTCTCCAAAGGGTTTCAAGTCTGTGATGTGCCTCACCTCCCCCTGGCCAACTTTTCTTTGGCCCAAGACTCAATGCTAGGCAAGGAGTGCCTAGAAGACGCCCGAGTGCCACATTCAGATGGAAGGTCCCCCTTGCCGACGCGTGGCCTCTGTGTGACGTGCTGACCTGCTGGTGTGCAACAGCTCCCCTTTGCAGCACTCCCCTGGAAAGAAACCACCTTCCTCCTTTGTGTGTAGCCCCTGCCAGTGCGACAGCCTGGAAGGTTCTGCCATCATTCCTGGGCTGAGCCTTGTACTTACCCACATCAAGGTGTGATGACTTCTGCATCGTATATTTGGTCCTGGGTTGCCCCAGGGAGTTGAGAGGAGGGAGGAAGCACCAGTTGATGGGTGGGGGTCTGGATATCAGAGACTTCCCTGAAAAGCATTTTCTACTGAGAGGACCTATAAAACCCATACACAATGCCATTATCACTCCCAGCAAAATTAGCAATAACTCCTGAATACTACCCAGTAGACAATGTTGAAATCCCCTGGGACCAGCAGTTGGCATCATGGCTATGTCGCTGGACTCCCACGTAGTCGACCACGGTTCACGTCCTGAACCCGGTGGCTTAAAACTCATACCAGGCGCGTGTGCGTGCGTGCCCAAGATCCCGGGAGGAGAAGGGATTGCGGCATGGCCATCTCTCCTGGGGGGTGATTTCTTGCTTGCTGTCTCTGTCTCTCTGGCAAGCTCATGCACCCTATAGCAAAAACCTCTCAAAAAAGAACCCCCCCCCATTCTTTTTCTTTCTTTTATCCCAGGTTTATTGAAAATACTACAGCATAGCAAAAAGATTCAAACAGCTCCACATGTTTTTTTTTTTTGGAGAGGTTTTTGCTATAGGGCATGTGCGCTTGCCAGACAGACAGAGAGCGACAGAGAGACAGAAAGCGAGAAATCACCCCCCAGGTGGGATGGCCATGCCGCAATCCCTTCTCCTCCCGGGATCTTGGGCACGCACGCACACGCGCCTGGTATGAGTTTTAAGCCACCGGGTTCAGGACGTGAACCGTGGTCGACTACGTGGGAGTCCAGCGACACAGCCATTACGCTAACTGCTGGTCCCAGCTCCACATGGGGTTTTAAAATTCATTCCAACTGTAGGCTATGTGACCTGCAGGTTGGATAGGCTGCCAAAGTCCAAAAGCTTCAGCATGTCCTCAGTGTCAGGATCCATTCAGTGATTTCCTGATGCAGGGCTGAGACATCAGGAACATCAGTATCTCTCCTTTCTTGCTGCTCCTCCTGCAGCTTGACGGGGATGCCTCTCACAGGGCCTCTGTGAATGCGCTTCATGAGATGTATGACAGCCTGCTATCTTGTTGCGGAACTTCTTGCTGGGAATGACGGCGAGCTCCTCGCACACACGCGTGTTCATGTGGAAGTCACTGCCCAGACGCGTACTACTTCTCAATGATGACCTGGGCCGCCTTCTTCACGGTTTTGTTGTAAACGCAGCCCATGTTGATGGGTCCTTGGTGAAGGAGTCCTAATTATTTCTAAAACAAAAAATGCTATATTTACAGCTTTATTAAGATATCTCTTTCCGCCGGAAAACTGCGGTCAGCCATGTGGGAGTCCAGAGCCTTTAGCTACCATGGTACCTACTGACCCCATGCTTATCCATTCTGTTCGTGGGCACTTGGGTAGTTTCCGCTGACTATGGTGAATAATGCTGCTTTGAACTTTGGTGTACAGGTTTTTATGTCTTCATGTTTCAGGTTGATACATAGAGATGGAATTGCTGAATCATATCATCATTTTATGTTTAGTTTTTAGGAAGTACTAAACCATTTTCCAAAGTGACTGTACCATTTTCCATTCCCAACAGCACTGTGTGATCGTTGGATTTCGTTACATGCTCATCAATACTTATCTTTCTTTTTAAATTGCCAGAGAGCAGGTGCGCTCACCAGAGAGAGAGAGAAGCCCCCTACGTGGGGTGTGGTCATGCTGCAGTCCCTTCAGTTCTCCTACCTGTTGGGATGTCAATCCTGGCTCCAGAGCCTACTTTTTAGGATGGAGCAACAGCTTCCAAGCTCATTATATTTGGAACCAGAAATAGGAAGCCCCTTTATACCATTCTTCTTTTTCCATTGGCTTTAACTTTTTTTATTGTTGTAAGATATACATGACTATATTATTATTACCAGAGGGCATGTGCGCCCACCAGAGACAGTGAGAGTAACCCAGATGGGGAATGCTTATGTCACAATCCCTTCCCTCTAGCTCTCTTCTTTTGGCATTTTGGGCGCATGCTCATGCACCCAGAGTGGCCGATGACTGTACATTTTAAGAGTACAGTTGGACCTACCCTATGGCCTAATGGTTAAGGGAGTTAGATTCCATATGGCTAGTCAGCTGAATCCTGGTGCCAGTAGCTTAAATAAAACAGGCTAGGCATGTGTGCCCCAAATCCCAACAGGATGGAGAAATGGAGAAGGGATTGTGGCATACCTGTGGCCCACAAGGTAGTACTTTCTTCCTCTCCCTTTCTCCTTTCTCTCTCTCCCTCCCCCCTCTGTTGAGTGAAGGTGCCTTCTGGCAAACTAGAGAGAGAGTGAGAACAGTTCAGTGGCATTAAGGACATGCAACCATCACCATCATCCATCTCCAGAACTTTCTCATCTGCCCAAACTGAAACCGTTAAATGAACCCATGTTACTTGCCTGATGCCACATGCCAATAATGGGCATGTTGTAAATGGGCATGTAATGGGCATGTTCCTCCACAGGGAGGAAAGACTTCACTGGGCAGAGCAGCTCAGCAAGAAGACAAGAGTAAAAAGTCAAAGCCACCTCCCTGCTTGAAGGGGGATGGAACAGTTTAAGGAGCAGAAAGGAGGCAGCTGGGGATGTGGGCAAACGTGACCGTGACAGAAAAGGTGAGTTGTTAGTGCACAATCAGGTGCTGTCAGGCCATTCATTGTGTGTTCAAAGAAATGCATAATCTACCTCAAAGGGTCACCCCATCACTCACCCATCTAGGCCCAGAAGCGGGAGGTGGGTCTCAGCCAACAGGAACCGGCTTAGGCTGGTTAGAGAGCTGACCTCAAATTCCTGGAAAACATCTTGAACAAAATGTCTTGTCACCCATTCACCAAAGAGACATTTTCTACTGAGACAGGGACAGGATTCAGTGATCTGTTAACCAGGTTACACTAGCTCTGAAGCAGAGACTGTACCTATTCATGGCTTCAGTCGTCCTCTATAGAAATAAGGCTTACGTACAGGTTGCTAAACTCAACCCTAACAGGGCATTCCCTGACTTCAGTCTCCCCCTTGTCCACCCAGTCTCCGTTATTATTACTTCTACAGTTAATTGTCAAAGCGAGTGGAAGCAGGCGATGATCTGAGCTTGTCTTCCTGAACTAGAGTCCTTGTTGGCCCTCAGGTCCTGGCACAGAACTGTTCTGTTAGGAAATCCCCATCCTACCGGCCCACCCCCAGCCTCTGGCAACCACCTTTCATTCCATTCTCTGTCCCTGTGAACTTGATACTCCGGAGACTTCATCTAAGTGGACTGTAGCATTCAGCCTTGCGTGTCTGGCTTCTCTCACTGAGCATGATGCCAGCAAGGTTCCCCCATGTCTAGTAAGTGAATCTTCTTCTGTAAGGCTGAGAACCATCCCATTGTCCTGTGTGGATAAACATCTCATTTGTCCATCAATGGTCATTAGGGGTGTTTTCACATTTTTGGCTATTGTGAACAATGTGCTTTTTACTTTTTTGCAACTATGTAATTTTCAGAAATCCAACTGAAAGTTCTCTGGGGGAGATCATCAGAGTCTTTGGGGAACAGCATCATACACTAGTGTCCCCAGGTTAATGGAAATCAGGAATAGGTCTAGGGAGGAGCTTGCCCTTGAACACAAGCACACAGGGTGAGGAGCAAGCAGTGAGAGTAGAAGAGGGGATCTGTCCCAACAGGAGAAGCTCTGGGAGGGCAGGGGACCCAGTGATGAGGGTAGTAAGTTAGGGTTTCACTATGTCCGAATGGGAGGTAAGGACACAGGCATGACCGTGTATGAGAGGACTTAGCCGTGTCCTCAGAGCACAGCAGTGTGCTGTGTCCAATGGGGGAGAAGTCCCACTGGAGACATACAGCCCATACAGAGCACAGGTTGTTGAGGAGTTTTCAGGCCCTTGTTTTACCGTCTTAAAACTTTAAGAAGGGAGGGAACCAGCAGTTAGCGTAATGGCTATGTCGCTGGACTCCCACGTAGTCGACCGCGGCTCGTGTCCCGGACCCGGTGGCTTAAAACTCACGCCGGGCGCGTGTGTGTGCGTGCCCAAGATCCCGAGAGGAGAATGGAGGAGAAGGGATTGTGGCGTGACCATCCCCCCTGGGGGGTGATTTCTCGCTTTCTGTCTCTATGTCTGTCTCTGTCTGTCTGGCGAGCGCACGCGCCCTACAGTGAAAATCTCTCAAAAAAAAAAAAAACTTTAAGAAGGGAGTGTTGCGAGGCCATTCAGAACAGCCAAGTGTGCATGAACTTTGGTTCCAGGCAGATCAAGGTCCAATTTCAGTTCTAGTTGGCCTTTCGGGGCCTGATTCTTCAAGAGCAAAGTGAGAATGCATCTGTTGCTTTGTAAGGTTCGGAGGCAGGTCTGGGCACATGGCTCAGGGCAGCGGGTGTCTTAGGTGATGGCTCCTGTGACAGGAAGACCTCAGCCCTCAAGAGGCCTGGTCCCCATAGGGGTGGTCCTCAGAGGACTGGTCCAACTCCCTGCAGAATTGTGGAGCAGCAGGCAAGGCAAAAGTGGGCAGGGGGTCAAGTCTACCTCTGACCACCCACACTCTTTACAAACCTCCTTGAAATCGGTCTTGTACTGGAAGAACCAAAGCTATTCACCTTGCGTTGCATAGACCCCTTTACCATATCCACTAGACTACCACCCCAGGTTAGTTAGAAATTTCCAGATGGGGAACTGGCCACTTTACAAGGTGAAGCGCTTCATTTGGGGACTGTCCTAAGTGTTTTAAGTTCCAACAGGCTGGATGCTCAGTCAAGCAGGCCTTTTCCCCTGGAGCCCGTGGGCTCCTGTGAATACCTTGGAGAGGAATAGGCATGTTAGAGCCTCTAAAACACCCCCTACATAGTGGAGCTCTGTGACTGTCTGCCAGTCTGAACCAAAGGTGGGGCAGGAGCTAACCAAGGGAATATGTTTCAGGGCAAAGGTCAGATAAGGCACTTTGAAAACCCAGAAACCTCTTAAGAGCATGACCTTCCATTGTCAATTCTGGCTCCAGAGCAGGGCCATTTATAAATATACCAAAGGACTTCACTCTGGGGGTGCTGAGCAGCTGGGCAGAGGCATGCACCTGCTGCTCATTTTTTTTAAAAGAATTATTTTAATCTTATTTACTTATTTTTTAATTTGACCAGAGAAGGACAGAGTGAGAGAGAGGGAAAGTGAGAAAGCAAGCCGCTAAGTCCAGGACTCAATCCGCAGTTGGCCATGTGGGAGTCCAGCGTCCTTAACCACTGTGCCACCTGCTGGCCCTGTGCATGTTGATTTTCAACTGGGGTTGAAGCCCTTCCCCAACCCTGGTGAAGACTCCCAAACTCAGTTCTTTGAAACTATGTGACTGATTTCCCTCTGCAACAGGAGGGCTCTCTGGAAGAACACAGTGCCTAAATCAGGACACAAGTCTTTTTAAATTTAATTCAGTTTAATTATTTATTTTATTTTATTTTTTGAAGAGGCTTTTGCTATAGGGCTATAGGGTGCGTGTGCTTGCTGAAAAGCTGGAAAGACAGAGACAGAGAGACAAAAAGTGAGAAATCACCCCCCAGGGGGGATGGCCACGCTGCAATCCCTTCTCCTCCATTCTCCTCTTGGGATCTTGGGCATGCATGCACATGCACAAGGCATGGGTTTAAGCCACTGGGTCCAGGACTCAAACCATGGTCGACTACATGGAAGTCTAGTGACATAGCCATTACATTAACTGCTGGTCCCGTAAAAGCAATTCTTTATAAAAGAACTCAGGTGAGAACTATCAGTATACCAGTTCCATCAAAAACTGCAAATTAGAATAACTACAATTAGGCAAATAAAACTTAAAACAGAACAAATTAAATGTAAAGAAATCACAGGATTCTCTCTCTCAAATTTAAGAGGCCTCCTTTCAGAAAGTCTTCAATGTAGCTCATTTGCAAATGTAAGTAAATTCATGTAGGTCAATCATGTTGCAGTATGCCTAAAGGAAAAACCTGGGGAAACTCAGGGGTAATTTCCACAGCTTCATTGTAAAGTCCAAGATCTTCTTTAAAATGGATATAAGATGCACACATGATGGTTGCCTTGGCTGTTACTCTTCCAATTACTCTATAATACCAGAAATTTCTTCATTAAGAGGTTCCATCAAGGGACCAGCAGTTGGAGTAATGGCTGTGTTGCTGGACTCCCATATAGTCAACTGTGGTTCGAGTCCTGAATCCGGTGGCTTAAACTTACACCTGGTGCGTATGCATGTGCATCCAAGATCCCGTGAAGAGAATGGAGGAGAAGGGATTGCGGCATGGCCGTCCACCCTGGGGGGGTGATTTCTCATTTTCTGTCTCACTATTCTTCAACTTTGACCAGAGAGACAGAGAGAAAGAAAGAGTGAGAAAGTAAGTCGCCAGGTCAGGGACTAGAACCACAGTTAGCCATGTGGGAGTCCAGCCCTAAACCATCATGCCACCTGCTGGCTCCTATATACCTTTTACTTTTTTTTTTTTTTCAGAGTTTTTTGCTATAAGGCGTGTGCGCTTGCCAGAAAGACAGAGAGACAGAAAGCGAGAAATTACCCCCCATGGGGGATGGCCAAGCCGCAATCCCTTCTCCTCCATTCTCCTCTTGGGTTTTTCGGCACACAGGCACACGTGACTGGTGTGTTTAAGCCACCAGGTCCAGGACTTGAACTGTGGTCGGCTACATGGGAGTCCAGTGACATAACCATTACATCAACTGCTGGTCCCATACTTTTTAAAAAGGAACTTCAAAAGGTGTATGGAGGGGACAGCAGGTGGTATGGTAGTTAAGGTGCTGGCTAGCTGAGATTTGAATTCTGAACTGGTGGCTCAAAATTCACACTGGGTACATGTGCATGCATGTCCAAAATCCCAAGAGGAGAATAGAGGACAAGAGACAGCAGTATGGCCATCCCCTCTAGGGGGGTGATTCCTCACTTTCCCTCTCTCTGTCTCTCTCTGGTGAGTGCATGCACCCTATGACAAAAACAAAACACAACAGAAGTACATGCAAAATGGAATTAAAATATGAGTTTATTTTGATGCAAAAATTTTCTTTGAAATCCATGCATCGTGTTTTCATAATAATCATTTTCCAGAACTTTTCTGAAGACTCCTAATGGTTTTAACTGCCTATTTTAAGCTGATAACAACTTCCTTTGAGCATAAAACCTCTGCTCTTACCTGTCTTCTCCCCTTCTCATATACTACTATTGTAACAATTTATTTGCCCAAGGGGCATGTGCACTCACTAGAGAAAGACAGACAAAGAAAGAAAGATGGAAAGCACCCCCACACGGGGGACAGTCACACCATAATCCCTTTTCCTCCATCTCTCAAGATCTTGGGTGAGCAGGCATATGTGCCTCATGTGTTTTTCAAGCTATTCAGTCTAGGACTTAAATGGTGCAGTCAGTCATGAGGAGACCCATCATGCCACTGGCTTGCCCAAACATTTGTCTTTTAACACTTTTTTAGAGAGATTTTTTGCTATAGGGTGTGTGTGCTCACCAGAGACAAGAGGTTCAGAGAGACAGAAATAAAGAAATCACCCTCCTGGGGGGTTGCCCACGCTGCAATCCTTTCTCCTCTATTCTCCTCTTGGGGTCCTGGGCATGCACGCACACATGTCTGGTGTGAGTTTTAAGCCACCAAGTCTGGGACTCGAACCGTGGTCGACTATGTGGGAGTCCAGCAACATAAACATTATGCCATCTGTTGGTCCTTTAACATTTCCTTTTGCCAGAGAGTGTGTATACTCACCAGAAATAGAGAAACAGAGAGAGGGAAAGA
>NW_006201110.1:222869-227773 GCF_000334495.1 Tupaia belangeri chinensis
ACCCATGGGACTTGGTTATACAACAGTCCATTCCTCTGTTTCTCTACTCGGGAATTTGGAGACACACATGCACTCACCCAGCATGTTTTTCATGCGGCAAGGGCCAGGATTCAAACTGTGAAGTTGGCCATGTGGGATCAGGCTCCCCTAATCACTAGGCTATGGGGACAGCCCCTGTCTTTTAACTTTTATAGGAAAATTAATTTTTTTTTTACTATCACTAGTATGGTAATACAATATTTTGCTTCTCACAGTATGTCTATCTTTTTTATGATAGAGAGTAAGTGACACACTATATACAGAGAGTGAGCCAGTTAAGAAAGGCACCAGGGCAGCCAGTAGTTTGGTGGTTAAGATAGCTAGATCCCACTTGGCCAACTGCATGGTTTGAGTCTCAGACTTGGCAGTTGGGAGAACATGCCAGGCACATGTTCATGCATGTGAGCCCAAATTCTTGAGAGCAGAATGCAGAAGCCTGGATTGCAGTGGGGCTATCCCCTATGGAGGGTGCTTTCTTTCCCTCTCTCTGGCAATTGCACATTTCTGTAGCAAATTTTAAAGAGAGAGAAGCTGAGGAAATATCCCTATCAGAAAGGGTAGGAAGAGCTGACACACACATGCACCCAAACCACAAGCTGGGAAAGCATCTTAACTGGGCGGGGCTCTCTAGATCTGTTTCCTGATGAGTGAGGGGTTAGGCACACGTATAGCACCTCATCTTTTGAATCTCACTGAAGAGTTTGGCTCCTAAATCCAGTGCTATGGAGTGGATGGGGTTTGGCCCCCTGAAATAAAATATGCAGGAGTCTCTTAATGGTTTCTGCCTTCCTCTCAGAACTGATTCATGTGTAGATATTTACTTGGTTCATCCATGGAAGGAGGAACGGTCAGGAGCCTTCTGTTTGCAATCTTACCAACGTCCAGTCAGTCAAATGAAACTTAACAGGAAAGTGAACCTGCTGGCTGAATTCCTTTTCTTCTGTGATATTCTGGTATCAGCAGTTTCCCTTCTGCAAATTTCCAGGGCACCCTATCCTTTCAGTGTAGTACCATTCTGCCCACCCTGGTTGCTTGCTCCTCTCCCCTGAGGGAAACTTCTAGAATGGGGAAACCATAGGCAATAATGTTATCAGGCCAGGTACCCACTAAGCCTGCTATTTTTCCTGGATGACGTGATGTATGCTATTTTAATCCCTAATATTTTACTCCCAAAAGGTTCAAAACTATCAGATATAGACCCAAATTGCTCAAGTCTCCCTTGTTGCATTAACTCATCACAATTTTATTTGAAATCCAATCATCAGTTTTAACTTATTTCTTTCAAACATGTCTATAGACATTGTGCATAATTATTAAAATTATTCCCTTCAAGATTACAAGGCATCCTTACATCTTTTTTAAAAAAGAATTATTTTAACTTTATTTTGTTTTTTAATTTAATTTGACCAGAGAGAGAAAGAGAAAAAGAGAGAGGAAGAGAGGGAGAGGGGAAGAAAGAGACAAAAGAGAGAAAGCAACCCGCCAGCCAGGTCCAGGACTTGAACTGTGGTTGGCCATGTGGGAGTCCAGCGTCCTTAACCACCATGCCACCTGCTGGCCCCCAGGACATCCTTACATCTTGATCCTAGAAACATTCTTGATCCTAGAAACTTTAATTCTTTTTTCTAAACTCTTTAAAAAAAAAAAAAAGTAGCAAATTTTAAAGAGAGAGAAGCTGAGGAAATATCCCTATCAGAAAGGGTAGGAAGAGCTGACACACACATGCACCCAAACCACAAGCTGGGAAAGCATCTTAACTGGGCGGGGCTCTCTAGATCTGTTTCCTGATGAGTGAGGGGTTAGGCACACGTATAGCACCTCATCTTTTGAATCTCACTGAAGAGTTTGGCTCCTAAATCCAGTGCTATGGAGTGGATGGGGTTTGGCCCCCTGAAATAAAATATGCAGGAGTCTCTTAATGGTTTCTGCCTTCCTCTCAGAACTGATTCATGTGTAGATATTTACTTGGTTCATCCATGGAAGGAGGAACGGTCAGGAGCCTTCTGTTTGCAATCTTACCAACGTCCAGTCAGTCAAATGAAACTTAACAGGAAAGTGAACCTGCTGGCTGAATTCCTTTTCTTCTGTGATATTCTGGTATCAGCAGTTTCCCTTCTGCAAATTTCCAGGGCACCCTATCCTTTCAGTGTAGTACCATTCTGCCCACCCTGGTTGCTTGCTCCTCTCCCCTGAGGGAAACTTCTAGAATGGGGAAACCATAGGCAATAATGTTATCAGGCCAGGTACCCACTAAGCCTGCTATTTTTCCTGGATGACGTGATGTATGCTATTTTAATCCCTAATATTTTACTCCCAAAAGGTTCAAAACTATCAGATATAGACCCAAATTGCTCAAGTCTCCCTTGTTGCATTAACTCATCACAATTTTATTTGAAATCCAATCATCAGTTTTAACTTATTTCTTTCAAACATGTCTATAGACATTGTGCATAATTATTAAAATTATTCCCTTCAAGATTACAAGGCATCCTTACATCTTTTTTAAAAAAGAATTATTTTAACTTTATTTTGTTTTTTAATTTAATTTGACCAGAGAGAGAAAGAGAAAAAGAGAGAGGAAGAGAGGGAGAGGGGAAGAAAGAGACAAAAGAGAGAAAGCAACCCGCCAGCCAGGTCCAGGACTTGAACTGTGGTTGGCCATGTGGGAGTCCAGCGTCCTTAACCACCATGCCACCTGCTGGCCCCCAGGACATCCTTACATCTTGATCCTAGAAACATTCTTGATCCTAGAAACTTTAATTCTTTTTTCTAAACTCTTTAAAAAAAAAAAAAAAGAATGATTTAACTTTGCCCAGAGAGGTAGAGAGAGAGAGAAACAGAGAAAGCATGCCACCAGGTCCGGGACTCAAACCATGGCCATCCTTGTGGAAGTCCAGCGCCCTTAACCACCATATTACTGCCAGCCCCTTTTCTTCTCCCCTAAACTCTTTACAGCTTCTCTGGGTGTTCTGTTACACTTCCTTCGTACTTATTACTGACAAGCCAGTGTTTGTCCCTTTTGTCCTTTGTCAGCTTTTTAACTGCAGTCAACAGCATAAAAGTGACAGAGCCAGAGAACTTTCATCCATTCACTGCATAATTTTAAGCATCTACCATGTGCTTGGTCCTTGTCCTCATAGAGAAAATTGAACTATTAGTTACATAATTACTATTCAATTATAAGCGCGGTAATTGCTAAAAAGTAAAACAAAGGAGGGTAAGGCTAAAGGGGAAAGTTTCAGGTAAAAATAAAAGGCTTGTAAACTTGAACTGAAAGAAAGTACAATTGTAGAAGGAGAGAGAGAGAAGAGAGCAAATGGAACAAAGCTGGCAGGCAAATAATGAACAGTCAAACTGAAAATTTTAGATGTTACCTGAGGACGATGAGAGGCCAGTGGACGATGTCATGTTCCATGGTGACAGGCCAGATGTGTTTGCTGTGCTGGCAGAGAACAGAAGTGATGTGAGAGGTTAGTAGGCCATTGCAGTCAACTGCTGGATAAGGGTAGGAATGGTGGAAATAGAAGCAGTTAGGTTTGGGTGGTGCTTTTGAGGTAGTAGTCATAGAACTTGAATGGTTGAGGTGGGGTCAGTCCATTCTGGCTTATATAACAAATTATCAAAAATTGGGGAGCTGGGACCAGCAGTTAGCATAATGGCTATGTCGCTGGACTCCCATGTAGTCGATTGCAGTTTGCATCCTGGACCCGGTGGCTTAAAACTCACGCCAGGCACGTGTGCATGCATGCCCAAGATCCCAAGAGGAGAATGGAGAAGGGATTGTGGCGTGGCCATCCCCCCTGGGGGGGTGATTTCTCGCTTTCTGTCTCTCTGTCTCTGACTGTCTGGCGAGCGCATGCGCCCTACAGCAAAAAAACTCTCAAAAAAAAAATTGGGGAGCTTATAAACAACAGAAATTTATTTCTCACTGTCCTGGAGCCTGAGAAGTCTAAAATCAGGCGCTGGCAAATCTGGGGTCTGGTGGGATTGGGTGCCATAGATGGTAGCTTCTTCCTGGGTCATCATGTGGTAGAAGGTGCTAGCTATACTCTGCAATCTGTTTATAAGGGCACTACTGTAATCATGAAGATTCTGATTTCATGATCTGATTACCACCCCCGTCCCCAAAGGCCTCATCTACTAATATCACTTTGAGGAAGGAGTTCAATCTTGACATGTAAATTGGGGAGGAGCGGTGGAGCTCACAGACATTCAAACCACAGCAGGAGGGGAGGAAGATCTGTTGATCAAATCAAAGCAGCAGCAAAAAGCCTGAGTTCTCTTCCATGGCTACAGGACATCCAAAGTACAATCTCCCAGGAGCACGTGATAAAGAATCTGGACTGCAGGGGAAGGAGGTGTCTTGGCTGCCATCGAGTGAGATCTGCGTAGCCATGGCACTGGCACCACTTAGCCAGGTGAGCAGAGGATACATTCCCACTTAGAAAAGCACAGAACTCCGCCTCGGGGCAGGCCAAGAGCCTAGAGGAGATTGGAGCTGATCCTGGAGAAAGATACTCCACCCAGTCAGAGCCGGAAGCAGGAAGCATCCCTTGGCTTCAACAACCCCAAGACACGCTGGGCGGGCTGTAGCTTCGCAGGGCTGGGAAGGAGACCCGGCTTCTTCTTCCATGCTCCGCGGTCGGTGCCTAGAATTCTGGGAACCACGGGATGGAGATTCAGACCAGATCCGGGGCCAGGCCCACTCCTCTTCATGCTGTGGACAGTCCCGAGGGGCCCTCGGCAGGGCGCATGCGCCACCATCGCCCAGCAGCGCCGACGTGGGACACGCGCTAGCAGAACAGCGCCCTGGAACCCCGCGGCCACCACTGCCCCCCTCCCCTGGACTGCGCAGGCGTGGCCGG
>NW_006201110.1:229149-251193 GCF_000334495.1 Tupaia belangeri chinensis
GAGTCCTCTTCCATGGCTACAGGACATCCAAAGTACAATCTCCCAGGAGCACGTGATAAAGAATCTGGACTGCAGGGGAAGGAGGTGTCTTGGCTGCCATCGAGTGTGATCTGCGTAGCCATGGCACTGGCACCACTTAGCCAGGTGAGCAGAGGAGGCCTGCTGGGAGGCCACTCACCCTGCCGCCTGGCGCGCCACGGCAGGCGACAATCCGAGCCCGAGGGCCCAGCCCCCACCGCAGGGCTTCGGGGACCGGAGACCTGGACCGGAGACCGAGGTCCCAACCGGGCGCTCCGAGAACAGCACCGAGATTTCCTGACGAGTTCCAGGGAGCCAGCAATTTTCTTCGTTATTAAATGGCACAAAGTCATTCGGCCACCTCATTGCCATCTAAAACCACTGAAGTATTAAGGGAAAGGAGAAAACTCTTTCCATCATCATTAAATAACATATATTAGATACCAAATTCCCTATCAGGTAAACATACTGCCTGTCAAGACCTTGCAATATAGAACTAAAACTCATGAGAATGCACCGAAGCCAGTAACATCAAACAGTAAACAGTGCAAGTGCATACAACAAACATACTTCTGAGGTATCCAAAGGAACAAGAATTAACTTAGGATATATAAACGAACATTTATGTCGTATCTCCCTCCTCTCTAGACTGTTCATGCAAGGTGCAATGTAGATTTAAAGATAAAAAACAGAACACCTGTAGTCAGATCGGCCTTGGAAAGATGCGTCCTAGTCATCTTTGTATTATACAATAGCTCTCCTAATCTATAAAACCAAAACAGACTATTAATGAAGATCATTTACTTACTTTTTTAAACAGATGGTCAAACCAAAAACACCTTCCTACTGAAATCATTCCACAGGACAGCAAGTTTCATGAACATTCACAACAGACAATTTAGATAAACTCTAACTTGCTATACCTCCCCTTGTACACAGTGGTAGTAAATTGCAGACTGCATTGCACAAAGTCCAGTTTTATATTGTTTGACATTTTCTGCTGCAACCACAAGACACTGTCAATTGAACGAAATTTCAGGAGCCAAAGACTCAGAATGGCATTTACTGTGAAATGTCCCATTTTTAGTTTTAACTCTTTGAATAGCCAGATTTGTCATTTTGTACGTTAGGTGGATAAATGTGAACAGTCTATTACCTGCATCAAAGAGCTAGACAAAACTATTTAGAGCCAACTCTCAACAACTAAACTCCACAAGTCTTAAATTACAAAGCATCAACTGTTGACATTTGAATTTCATTGGAAAAATGCTATTTCATCAATGATGATTTTAACATAATCTGATACCACAGTTAAGTAACTGCAATACATTTTCATCACTGCACCACCAACAAAAACCACAAAATTTGTTCAAGTGAATTTCAAGATGGTTTTCACGCTATAGTACGTCACAGTATACAAAATGTAGTTAACCAACCATTCATAATAATAAACTCCTGCATCCAGCTTTTCATCCTTATATTAACTTTTATCCAGTATTTGTTAATAGCACCTAACATGGTAGGCTAATGTATCTCTGCCTTAATGGCAATTTTATAGAATCTGTCTCCATCAGTTGACACTGTACTGCTGAGTCATTAGAAAGTATGACATCTTTTTCTATGCAAAAATGCATCATGACTTTTATGATGACCCAACAGGAAGGCAAAACAAACAAACACACAAAAAAACAACCAGGGGCCAGCAAGTGGCATAGTGAGGTGCTGGACTCTCATATGGCCAACCACAGTTTGAGTCCCAGACCTGGCAGCTTGAAACTCATGGCAGGCGTGTGTGTGCGTGCGTGTGTGTGTGTGTGTGTGTGTGTGTGTCCAGAATCCCAAAAGGAAAATGGAGAAGAGATTGCAGTGTGTTCATTGTTCCCAGGAGTGATTTCTCACTTTCTCTCTGTCTCTTTGATAAGTGCATGTGCCCTATAGCAAAAATATCTCTCTTAAGAAAAAACCCTATTATCATAAAGATAGTCTCACTCTCACCAGCAGACACATCTTTCCTTCACCTCTTTGGGAGCAGAGCAGCTTGAATTAACATCTAATAAAAGTGTTTAGGTACAAGTACACAATAACACAATAAAAACATGCCTAATTTACAGTAACCAACACAGTAACCAAACAAACTCAGGTTTGTTTGTTTGTTTTGTATATACCAATAATTAACAATATTACACCAAAAAGCCATTTTAATTATACCCATGTGTATGTTACTCTTTCTGTAAAAGTAAATTCTGATCTTTCATGAATGTTTAGCGTAATATTCTAAAATCTGAATAGAGAAAACTGAAAAAAACTGAGTGGCTAATTATCTTGAAAGGTTAATTTCCATATTATGGTGCAAAACAGTATTTATGGCATCAATTCTCACCTTCCCCTATACTTTCTTCGGTGCAAAGAAAAGGATGGCAGCTTTCACTTTATATCAGCCCCATCCCTCCCAGGTACCTTGTAAGATATTCCTCTTTACTTCCCTCTGCAGCAACTCTGCTAGCAGGGCTCTTTTACTCAATTTCAGACTCCCATTCTGTAACTCTTCACTTAATTTTCAACTCAAATATTAGAGCCCCTTACAGGTTCTGATGAAGCACGGGCCATTTTCTACCACTGAGGACAGAAACAGGAGGGTAGAGAAGTTGTGCTCTCCTTGATATTTACCCAGAGTTGGCTAATAAGAAATCGAACTGGGGGCCTGATTGTGGCACAGTAGTAATGTAATGCTCTGTGAGGCTAACCCACTTGGGAAGGTTCCATGTTTGTGTCCAGAGACCTCACTGACTCAACACACTGGTATTTACCCAAGCTGGCTAAAGCTTGGGGTGGATGGAGGTTCGGAGACTTTGTTGGGGGTGGCTCTCTCTCTCAATCATGAAAGAAACTTAAAGAAAAGGAAAGGGATGAATCTTAACTGGAGACTATCTTTCTACACAATTCAAAGCACCTTACACAGGGATAAACTGCTAAATAAACTTGAAGGTCTCGCTTTTAAATATAAGACCCAGAAGCCCAGGCTCCAGCAAAAACATCAGAAACAAAGATCCAAGTCTGACCTTGACAAGCTGAGCACATTGTCTCGACTGAGGACCTGCAAACAATAAGCAAGACAAGAATGACATAAAGGGGAAAAGGAGTAAGAGTTGGTTTCCACACTCACCAACAGTATCTTCCTGCTCTTGTCAATGCCAAGCGCTTAGCTGCATAGTCGGCACCATTTTGTATATTCAGTGATCAATTTTATGTACTCTAAAAGGACCTGTCATCTAAGTGATCTTCAAAAGGTTTATATTTTTGCTCATGAGAGTACCCCAAAATAATTCCACTTTAGCAAATGCTTTACCTTTATACTATCTATTTAAATAGAAAAAGACCATTCTTACATCTCATCCAAAGGCTTATATAGTGTTTTGTTGATAGGTTTTGTAATCAATTTTGCTTTAAAGAGAACGTCTAAGTGAATGCATATTTAGAATATTCTCTGGTTCTTTAGCATTAACAACCATACTATTTAGTAATATTTTGCTCCAATATTTATCTATAATGGCAGTATCTAAAGACCTATATATTGTGGTTGTCAGAAACATCATGACACATTTTTGCACAGAAAAAAGACATCATGACTTTAGCAACAACCCAATATTATCAAGTATTTTGGTTAAAAGTTAAGTTTCTTGTATATTTTTTGCCTTTGGCAATGGAGAGAAAATGTTGCTTTTTAAACTAAAACCCAACTAAACCCTCAGGACTATACTCCACAGAGTTTGAAATCTCTTAACTGATTATAGGGATGAGATTCAAACTTGAAGGTCCAAAGAGTCTTCTGTTGCTTTCTGATTGTACATATAAGTCAGGCTTTGGATAAAATGCACAGCGAGTGAAGGGGCCTAGGACGCAAGGACATAGGGCAGCCTCCATTATGGCCGTCCTCACCTACCTACTTTGCCTCCCTGGCTATCTGCAAAAAGCACATGTGCAAATTCCAACAAAGAACGCAGTGTTGCAGAATGAGTGGCCTTTGCAGTTGGGGAAACCCACATTTATTGGGTTGTCAGGAAAGTCATGATGCATTTTTACATAGAAAAATATGCCATGGGACCAGCAGTTAGTGTAATGGCTATGTTGCTGGACTCTCGTGTAGTCAACCGTGGTTTGAGTCCGTACCTGGTGGCTTAAAAACATGCCAGGCGCATGTGCGTGCATGCCCAAGATCCCAAGAGGAGAATGGAGGAGAAGGGATTGTGGCATGGCCATCCCCCCATGACTTTCCAGATGACCTAATAAGTGCCAGCTTCATCACAATGTGATTTTTTGTGTTTGCTAAGAAAAGCACTGATTTTGGGAACCAGCAGTTAGCTAATGGCTATGTCGCTGGACTCCCACGTAGTCGACTGCGGTTCGTGTCCCGGACCCGGTGGCTTAAAACTCACGCCAGGCGCGTGTACGTGCATGCCCAAGATCCCGAGAGGAGAATGGAGAAGGGATTGCGGCGTGACCATCCCCCCTGGGGGGTGATTTCTCGCTTTCTGTCTCTATGTCTCTCTCTGTCTGGCGAGCGCACGCGCCCTACAGTGAAAATCTCTAAAAAAAAAAAAAAAAAAGCACTGATTTTATATGGAGGGCTTTGTTCCTTACTTATGAAACAATGGCAGTCCTTTCTCTGTCACAGATTTATTCTGAATATTAAATTAGATAATATACCCAAAGTGTCTAGTATACTAGCTCATTGGAAAAGTTATGCTTATTCAGAGCTAGGCAGGTACAGACTTTGGTATAGACTTGGAGGCAAGACCTCCTAGAAAGGAGCAAGTACTTTCATCCAACCCCTCCCTCCAAGTCTAGCCTAGCCTCTCCAGCAAAGGGCTGTAGTGAGATTGCCAAAAATCCTTGCAAACATAAATGCCAGCAGCTGTCATTGGCATAAGATGTAAGAATGTGAACTCTGTGGATACTAATAGCCATCAAAGTATCAACTAGGTCACCCAGTTGGGAACTTTTTACATGGGCCGGGAGAAGTGTCCCAATGCCTCTAGAAATTCACATGTTAAATAGTAATAATCTTATAGAAATATTGCACTCTAAGTTATATATGACAAAAAGTATAAAATAGATACAAAAGCATTTACTTTCTAGATGTTATCTTCAGAACTGGCCAAAAATAAAATCCTCCTCCTAACACTTACTTAGAAACCACACAACAAAATTAAAAGAACTCTAGTATTGGACCAGCAGATGATGTAATGGTTACGTTGCTGGACTCCCTCATAATTGACTGCATTTGAATCCTGGACCAGGAGGCCTAAAACTCATGTAAGTCAAGTGTGTGTGTGTGTGCGTGCGTGTGCGTGTGTGCCCAAAATCCTAAGAGGAGAACAGAGACGAGACTGTGGTGTGGCCATACCTCTGTGGCATGATTTTTCACTCTCTCTCTCTCTAACAAAAGCATGTGCCCTATAGCAAAAATCTCTCTTAAAAAAAGGGAACTCTAATAGTAGTTTTAATTTTAAAGAAAATCAAATAATAATTTTTTCAAAAGTTCTGTATCTTTCTTGGCTCCTTCAAATGGAATCTGAACAGTAACTCAGTTCGAACCTTGGCTTCATTCACAGCTAAGTGACACTGACTATACTTCTGCAGTTATGAAGTAGAAATAATACTGCCTAGATCAAGGTTGTCGTGAGAATCAGTATTACCTGGAATCTGTATAAAGTGCTCAGCACAGTTTCTGGCACATTAGCATAACCATTTCCCCCAAAAAAGGTGCTGGAAGCATTAATGAAAACATGTTATGTTTACAGGATTTTTTTCATGTGGGTTTGCTTATGAGTAATGAGGTGCATGTTTATCTTGAAGCTCTTCCCACATACAGTACATCTGAAAGGCTCCTCTCTTGTATGGCTCTTCTGGTGGAATGCAAGTTCTGACTCCACAGTGAAACATTTTGCACACATACTGCATGTATGGTGTTTCTCCTCCATGTGAAGGTTCTGATGGGAAATGAGCTCAGAAAAACAAGGAAAAGTCATCTCACACTCAGGACACCGTAAGGGTTTGAATTTTGAGAATGAGAAGAAATCATCATCATCGCTGCAGCATTTGGAGTCTTCCTTGTGATCTTTTTCCAGTGGGGAAGGGTACGAGGGCTGCCCAAAGCCTGTTCCACCTGGGGAGTACTGGTACTGGGTGGCTGAAGTATGTGCTTGTTCATGCAAAGCAAGGTTTGTTTTCTGACCAAAATAGTTACCACGGTTGGCAGATTCACAGACTTTTATGGTAGTGTGACTTTTCTGATGCTGGGCCAGCCCTGGGAGCCATATAAAACCTCTCCCACATATGCTACATGTGTAGGGTTTCTCCTTTATGTGACTATTCATGTGCCGTGACAGATGTGAGTGCTGACGGAAGCTGGTACCACAGTCGTCACACTTATACGGCTTCTTACCAGTATGGATTCTCCTGTGTGTCCTCAGATTGGCTCTATGCTTGAAGATCTTCCCACACTCACTGCATTTATATTTCTTCTCTTCTGAGTGAGTTTTCTGATGTAAAACCAGGTATGAATTATCACTGAAGCTTTGGTCACACTCAGGACACTTATACATATTTTTGGTTTCTTCCCAGGGAAATACAAAGATTTCTTAAAGTGTGCTAGTTCTTAAACACTGAGATAGTTCTACTAATGGGGTATGGTTTTCAATGGTAACTAAAAGGCTTATGAACCTTTTCTTGAAAGTAGAAGTTCCACCTGATACTGTCCTTTCAGGGTTTCCAACTTCATCCTCAGAGGATTTTTCTGGGTAATGGACAAGAGGTGCAGCAATGGAGTACTTTTCTAGAGCAAGCTCTTCAGGTTCCATAGGCTCTAAACTTAACTGCTGATTCATCTCAGTGCTGCCCTCCCCTCCTGTTGATAAAAACAAAACAAAGCAAAAGATAGATAGCATCTTCAAGTGATGTTGGGAAAGAACAAGCTAAAATAGTTATGTAGCGGATGAGCAAATCATAGATGTGTTTTACTATAACACGGACACTGATAAATACACATAATCAGGAGCCAAAAGACTCTCCCGGCTTACCAGGTGAACCTGCAAGGGGGAGGAGCAACAGAAAATAGCTAGGACTAAGTCAGGTTTGAATAGAGTGGGTGCTAAGGACAATCTTGATAGACACTGTCTAGAGGTAGAGTTATCTTGTTACTCTCAAGACCTTTCATCACTTAAGCTATCTCAAGTGACAGACGAATAATCACAACTGGAAAAGAGATTCATATTTATCCAGAAAGAAGAGGGCTTGGGCTGGACAGTGGTGCAGCAGTAAAACGCAACACTCTACAAGGCTGATCCACATGGGAAGGTTCCAAGTTCACATTCAGAGACCTCCAGGAGTGTGTAAGGCACACTTGTGCTGATGATCTGAGGCTGGCTGAGGCTGGGGGTGGACTCTGGTATTAGGGTCTTGTTGAAGATGCTGTCTCTCTCGCCCAAAAGAAAAATAAATTAAAAATAACTCTGAGGGGAAGAAAAGAGAGTAATTAATTAATTAATTCATTCATTCATTTATTCTAACTTGACCAAAGAGAGAGACACAGAGAAAGAGAAAAAGAAAGAGGGAAAGTGAGAAAGCAAGCCACCAGGTCCAGGACTCAAACTACGGTCAGTCATGTGGGAATATGCAGCAACTTAATCACCTGCCGGTCCCAGAGAGTAAATATTTTTCTACTTTAGTAGAGAAACACACAAGTTACCAGAAATAATTTTATCACCACCAGGAGAGGTCTCCAAAACGTTTTTACCTCGCACAAAATAAAGACCAAGGTAAAATTTCTGTGTGTACTGCAGGTAAATAATGGGCAGTCTTACTACAAGGATGACTGAAAACTTCCCTTCCCCCCAAAAAATCCTTTTCAATATTTTGGCAAATATGCTTCACTTTTAAAGCCAATATATCTGTACAAAAGAGGTCTTTCATTCCAAAGAAACAAAGTTCTAAGATTTTCCCAAATCATTGAAAAAGGGCTCAGGACATCTACATGGGCTCCCCTTAGGACTATTAATGAATCCTAATATTTATGTGAAAATTACCCAAGGACATGGAAAGATCCACTAAAAAGGAATATACAGAACAACACCTAGAGTTCACACAGTAGTTCATATTCCCAACAAAGTGGAAAGATCCTCCAAAACAGAGGACTAGAAGCAGTGTCTTCAGACAAACCCTGCCTAAACAGTAGACCAAAATCAGCCCTAGACTGAAGGTTGATCTAACTCACCCTAACAAGGTGAAAAAGGCAAACCTTGAAAGGATCAAACTGACACCACGTACCTTAAGGGTATTGCACAGTAAACTTCAAAAATAGTTTTAAAAATACAAAAAAAAAAAAAATCTAGCACTCAACAACATAAAAATTCCCAATGTCCAACTATCCATTCAAAAATTACCAGGCATGAAAAAGGCGGGAAAATATGACCCATAACTAGGAGAAAAATCAATCAATAGAAACAGACCCAGAAATGACATAAATCATGAAACAAGTAGGGAAAAAATGTTTAAACAGCTATTATAAATATATTCCATATGTTCAAGAAGTATAAGAAAATTAACATGATGGAGAAGTTGAAGACATAAAATATGAATTAGGGAATGGTAGATACTCAACCCTAGTCAACTATAAATCTACTCAAGCATATAAGACTTCTGCATATCTTGGGCTGGACAGTGGTGCAGCAGTAAAATGCAACACTCTACAAGGCTGATCCACATGGGAAGGTTCCAAGTTCACATTCAGAGACCTCCAGGAGTGTGTAAGGCACACTTGTGCTGATGATCTGAGGCTGGCTGAGGCTGGGGGTGGACTCTGGTATTAGGGTCTTGTTGAAGATGCTGTCTCTCTCGCCCAAAAGAAAAATAAATTAAAAATAACTCTGAGGGGAAGAAAAGAGAGTAATTAATTAATTAATTCATTCATTCATTTATTCTAACTTGACCAAAGAGAGAGACACAGAGAAAGAGAAAAAGAAAGAGGGAAAGTGAGAAAGCAAGCCACCAGGTCCAGGACTCAAACTACGGTCAGTCATGTGGGAATATGCAGCAACTTAATCACCTGCCGGTCCCAGAGAGTAAATATTTTTCTACTTTAGTAGAGAAACACACAAGTTACCAGAAATAATTTTATCACCACCAGGAGAGGTCTCCAAAACGTTTTTACCTCGCACAAAATAAAGACCAAGGTAAAATTTCTGTGTGTACTGCAGGTAAATAATGGGCAGTCTTACTACAAGGATGACTGAAAACTTCCCTTCCCCCCAAAAAATCCTTTTCAATATTTTGGCAAATATGCTTCACTTTTAAAGCCAATATATCTGTACAAAAGAGGTCTTTCATTCCAAAGAAACAAAGTTCTAAGATTTTCCCAAATCATTGAAAAAGGGCTCAGGACATCTACATGGGCTCCCCTTAGGACTATTAATGAATCCTAATATTTATGTGAAAATTACCCAAGGACATGGAAAGATCCACTAAAAAGGAATATACAGAACAACACCTAGAGTTCACACAGTAGTTCATATTCCCAACAAAGTGGAAAGATCCTCCAAAACAGAGGACTAGAAGCAGTGTCTTCAGACAAACCCTGCCTAAACAGTAGACCAAAATCAGCCCTAGACTGAAGGTTGATCTAACTCACCCTAACAAGGTGAAAAAGGCAAACCTTGAAAGGATCAAACTGACACCACGTACCTTAAGGGTATTGCACAGTAAACTTCAAAAATAGTTTTAAAAATACAAAAAAAAAAAAAAATCTAGCACTCAACAACATAAAAATTCCCAATGTCCAACTATCCATTCAAAAATTACCAGGCATGAAAAAGGCGGGAAAATATGACCCATAACTAGGAGAAAAATCAATCAATAGAAACAGACCCAGAAATGACATAAATCATGAAACAAGTAGGGAAAAAATGTTTAAACAGCTATTATAAATATATTCCATATGTTCAAGAAGTATAAGAAAATTAACATGATGGAGAAGTTGAAGACATAAAATATGAATTAGGGAATGGTAGATACTCAACCCTAGTCAACTATAAATCTACTCAAGCATATAAGACTTCTGCATATAGTTCCCCTTAGGTGAGAAAGGCACAGCACCCCCTTAAGAGTAAACAAATTTCCAATTTTTTAGCAAATCACAGAAACCTACACTAATGAGGTATCCCAAGTAAAACTGTAAACTGACTGTAGCAAATCATGAAGATTACCTGCTAATGCCACATCTCCTGTAAAAGCACAGTCACTGTGCTAGACTGCATTTCTGTCTTTAAGAAATCATCTAATTGGGGCCAGGAAATAGTCTACTGGTTACATCACTGGACTCACACATGGCCCACTGAGGTTCAAGTCCCAGACCCAGAGGCTTGAAACACACCAGACACGTTTGCTGCATGCCCAAGATCCTGGGAGGAGAATGCAGGATAAGGGATTGTGGTATGACCATCCCTCCTGGGGGGAGATTTCTCACTTTCTCCTTCACTGTCTCTGTTTCTCTCTCTCTCCCCCCAAAGTGAGCACATATGCCCTAAGACAAAAACCTCTAAAAAAAGAAGAGGGGAAGAAAAAAAAAAAAAAAGAGGTCATCTCATATGGTGAAACTTGCTCTTATTATAGCCACATAAATTGTTCCTGGACAGGTCTCACTCCACCATACCAACATTTAGACAAGGCACAAAATCCTCATCCTAGATAAATGGAATTTCAAATATGCAGGAAAAACAATCACCTTACCCATCAAGGCCACATCCTCCAAACACTCCTCTGTTGCATCTCTCCTGACACAGCTTTGGGCAGGCAGGATACTCACACACTCCTCTTGAGAAAAATACACAGCCAGATCCTCAAACAGCATTGGTTCCTGAAAAGTAAGAGGCCATCTCAGTACAAAAGATTGGGAATGCAGTTGCTCATTCAGTCTAGAAAGGCTTAGAAGAACCAGAACATCAGATGCAAGGGAGAACAGGGCTTCGCCTAAGAGGTTCTTGAGCACAGAGATGGAGTACACACAGGTTCTAAGGGATGAAATGGGAGTTGGGAAGAAGAGAGTAAACACTAACATAAGTTTGACACAGAGGTATAAGGATCAAGGCAGTAGTACACTGGGAAATGATGTAATCTCATCTGGAAAAGATGAGAAAATAACTTTTGAAGAAAGAAACGATGAAATACTAGTGTTCTAAAAGCGAAGACTGGAGCAACCTAGGAAAAATCGTGAAAGAGAAGTTCCAGAGCTCTCCCAATATTCTTCCCTTTGCTATCCCCTCTCTTTCTTCTCCATGACATTAAATTGCTCAACTCACACCAACATTTCATCCAGGCCTACTCCACCTTCCCTAAGTTTACTGGTCCTTTAAGTCATTAGAACTTTGGTGTGGGTAAAAGCCACCTGGGTTTTATTTTTATTTTTATTATTATTATTATTATTACACAACAAGTGTGGCATGAAGCCTTGAAATTTGCAGTTTTGAGAAGCATTTCCCCAAAACGCTTTGTGAAACTGCTAGATTCCTCCAAAGGGCTCTTCACAGCTGTTGATTCTGAAAGGAGGAAGTTGGTACACGGCTTCCCCAGGTCTAGGACCAAAGGCAGTATGCCCGAAGGTCTGTATGAGGATCAGGTGCACTCCCACCTCCACAGGACAGGTGTGCCGAACCCTCCTCCAAAGGGAAGAGTCAGGCAGAGGCCAGAAAAGAGCGACAGCACTTGGACAGAAGGAAGTTACCTCACCTGGGCCTCTGTGGTCAGGAAGTTGGACGCCATCTGTGGGAGTGGTGGGTGCCTTCTTCCTGTCACCGCAGGGACTTCTGGACGAGGCTGTGATGGGAGATAAGTCTTAAACTGGACCAATTCAGTTGCAAAGCTCCTCCTCACACCCTGGCCTGGGATTCCCCGGCAGGCGTTTGGAGACCCTGAGCCGACTGCCCCTCTCCCCAGCCCAGCCTGGAAGGGACCCACTTGCCTTTCTGGGACTGATGAAAGCCTTGCGCTACCCGGGCCTAGGTACAGACGGCGCCCCCGGCCCGCGACACCACCCCCGAGGCAACACTCCCATGCTCCCATCCCGACCGCGGCAGGCCTTGGGAAAAAGCTGCCGGAAGCGGCCCGCCCCCGCCTATCCGCCGTTCTGCCCTCTGATTGGTCAGCGTGCGCCGAGGGGCCAGTCCTCCTTCTGTGTTGACCAATCGAGCGCCTTCACTGAGGGCGGAGAGACAGCATTTCCGGTTCCGCCGACGGGGTCTCCCCGCTGAGCTCTGGGTCCGTTGGCCAGCTGGAGTGGAGCGATTTGGGGATCCTCGAGGGACGTAATGTTTACGAGAAGAAGAGAAGCAAGAAGACAGCGAGACGCTGCAACTCGAAAGAGAGTCGGTAACGAGACGTGGGTGGGAGGGCGGCCGGGCCGAGGTGGACGCGAGGCCAGGGATCCCGAGCCTAGCCGTGGCGTGGGCAGCCCTGTCTTAGGCGAGTCGTGGGCCGTGGATGTAGAGGGCCAGATTCACTGCGGTGTGGGCTGTCAGCTAGTCCACAGCGAGGCGTTCGACGGCCATTGTTCATTGTACCCGCGTGGCCGCAGCTGCTTCTAGCGGCGTCGGCCCGGAGCCATAGCAGGCCACAGGTGGGATGTGGGGGTTCACCTCCTGGTGCCGCACTTGCGGCCTGCCCCAGTGGCAGCCATTTCCCGTTACTGACACTGGGACAGGGGGATTGGAATTAGAAAATTGATCTAAGGAGCTCTGCCACTAATTTGTGGGGTGATCATGAACAGCTTACAGCTTTGCTTTTCTCAGCTTCAAAGAGCTCCCAGAATGCCTTTTTGGCTAACTTGGAGGGTGATTTGAAAGATTATAAGATAATGTAAGTGAAAGAAATTCAGTTTACAGAAGTGTTTGGGAAATGAAAAAGCCAAGAACAGGAGGTACTCTGACAGAAAATCTGAGTCTGATTTATTATTCAGGCATGCGTCTCTACCTAAAAGGCTAGTCAGTGATGGTCATGTGGTTACTAAAGCAATATTGCGGGAATCGACAACCTACATACTGGGACTTGGTGACATAACAGGATAGTTTCTGCTGTGAGTAGTAGAAACCCAGTGAAATAATGTTTCTAGACAGGGCATTACAGGTTCACTAACTCAGAGGCTCAGTGACATGGTCAAGGTCTGAATACTTCCATTCTCCTCTGCCATCCCTAGCACGTTGGTAGAAGTGACAGTGGAATCCAGATAGTAGGCGCAGACATGTATTGCTGTGTACTCAGCGTAAAGCAGTCATTGTCCAGAGTAAGAGATACTCATAATTGGCTCTAGTTGATCCTGCTTTACTTCTGGGGGTGGAAGAAGCACCCAGCCTTCCCTGACCACTTACCTGCACAAAATCAAGTCTCTGTTGGAAAAGAAAAAGGCAAGTGGAATATATTTGATCGGTAACTCCCATGGTGGTATCTGTTTACAGCTCATTAAGAGTTAAGTCTGTGGGAACTGGCAGGTGGCATGGTGGTTGAGGTACTGGACTCCCACATGGCTGACTATGGTTCATGTACCAGACCTGGCAGTTTGCTTTTTGGTAGCTGGAAGAATTATAAGAATAAAACTCCCTGTAGGCTACACCAATTCAAGTGTATATGCTGAAGAGTTAACAGACTGGCATATTCAGGCCTAAACTAAAGCCATATTCATTGCAAAGTCACCCTGCTGTTCCCATAATCATTCCTCCCTTTTGTTTTGCGCTCATATTTAACACTTCTTATTTCAAGGTCTTTTCATTTGTGCCTGGGTTGTCCAGATTGATATTTGTGGCTTTTTCATCAAAAACAAAAAGCTCTTCTGGTTCTTTTTTTTTTAAGGATTTTTTTTTAATTTTATTATTTTTAGAGACTTTTGCTATAGGGCACGTGTGCTCGCCTGACAGAGAGAGACAGAGAGACAGAAAGCAAGAAATCACCCCCCATGGGGGATGGTCACGCTGCAATCCCTTCTCCTCCATTGTCCTCTCGGGATCTTGGGCACGCATACACACGCGCCCGGTGTGAGTTTAAGCCACTGGGTCCGGGACACGAACCGCGGTCGGCTACGTGGGAGTCCAGCGACATAGCCATTATGCTAACTGCTGGTCACTATTTTTTAATTTCCTATAGAGCGTGTGCACTCACCAGAGAGAGACAGAGGGAAAGTGAGAAAGCAAGCCATCAGGTTCTCAAACTGTGTTGGCCGTGTGGGAGTCCAGCACCTTAACCATCCCACCACCTGCTGACTCCTCTTGGGCTCTTAGGACATGAGTTCTTAAAGTTACAAAGAAATAAACATAGTGTCAAAAGAAATGAAGCTTGTGTTATAAATTCAATGGCTAATCAGAGTGTTAGCACTGAAGTAGAAGAGAAATCTTTCCTAGACCTTCTTGGTGCTATCAACACTAGACAAGTAGACCAAGAAAGCAGCAGCTTAAGAGCTTGATTTTTCTTAAAGAGATGAAATACAGTCTAAGATAGACCAAAATTGAAAGAAATGAATTAAATACCTAATTAAATTTTTGTTAAAAATCGAGTTGCCTGACTGTATATCTGTTATGTAATCAAAAGACTTCAAACATTTTTTTCTTTTTTCATGACAGAGTTAGTGTGTACCCATATGAGAGGAGAGGGGAGCACCTCCATAGGATCTGGTCATGCTGCAGTCCCCTTCCTCTAGTCCTCTAACCCATTAGATGTTGGGTACTCACATGTGTGTCCGTGTTCCAGGCTGACCAGATACTGGGTGCAAATTGTGTTTCTGATGTGGTATATTACCACTGTGCCACGGAGCCAGACCTCAAGTGACATGTTTTTTTTGTTTTTTTTTTTTGAAGGTTTTTGCTGTAGGGTGCATGCGCTCGCCAGACAGACAGAGAGAAACATAGAGACAGAAAGCGAGAAATCACCCCCCAGGGGGGATGGCCACGCTGCAATCCCTTCTCCTCCATCCTTCTCTCAGGATCTTGGGCACGCACGCACATGCACCCGGTGTAGGTTTTAAGTCACCGGGTCCAGGACGCGAACCGCGGTCGACTACGTGGGAGTCCAGCGACATAGCTGTTAGGCTAACTGCTGGTCCCAGAGTTTATTCTTAATTAAGACATGTATAAGACTCTTCCAATCACTCTATAAGCAAGTAAATAAGCATTTAGTTTAAGCATCGCCCTCTTATGAACCCGATTAATAAGCAAGCCTCAGGTTCATGGACAATGCTAGTGGAGAACCACACCCTCTCAGTGTACTCTGCCCCACTGGGACCAGGCGACCTCCTTCTGCCACCTGTCTTGGTTCTAACTACAGGAAATAGTATCGTTCTTGGTGATCTATTTTGTACACTTGCATTATTTTCCATCAAAGGAGAATTTCTTCCAGAGCACAGTATTTGGCCCCTGGTTTTTCTGTTTTGATTCATGCAGATACCTTCAGAACCTTCAGTTAGAATAGTCCACTCCACCTCCTGTCAGTCTTGTGGAGCTTTCCAGCTCTCCTGGGAGTTCTCGCAGGTGGTCAGAGTCCTTTCTGCCAGCAGATGCTGTCTGCAGGGCTTGCCATGAAGTGGTTTGTTTCTGATTTGTTTCTAGGCACTTGAGAAAAGTCTTTTTAAAAATATTTTAGCCTCTAGAGAGGCTGCTTTGGGAAACTCATGGCTTTCCTTCAGGGTGAGTCAGGAAAATTGTGATCCAAAGGAACCCATTATGGCTTTTTATTTCTTTTGAGAGATGAAGAGAAAGAACCCCCAACAGGCTCTTTACACCACAGCCCACTCTGAGCCTCAGCCAGCTCCTATCCATGCACACAGCCATGCCCAGCATAATCAGGGAGTCTTCAAGTAAGAGCCTGGGGCCTCCTCACGCGGGGCTGCTTTGGATCGCATCTTACCACTGTGCCACTGTCTAGCCCCCCATCATGGCTTTTTGTGTTTTTAATTGCTAGAGGGCATGTGCACTTGTCAGAGAAAGTACCTCCCAGTGGAATGTGGTCACACTGCAGTCCTTTCTCTCCATTTCTTTATGCTATCAGGATTTGGTGCATGCACATGTGCCTGGTGCGTTTTTCAAGCTGCCAGTGCCAGGATTCTCACCACGGTTGGCCATGTGGGATCTGGATCCCATTGCATGACGCTTAACTTGCACTATATAGCTGCCTCACCCCCATCGTGGCTTTTAATGATGAACCAGTTCATCCATTTGTCTCTTGATTTTCATTCTTCACGGTGGGCACGCAAGGCTGCTGCTGCAGAGAGGAGTTTCCTGCATGCTCTGAAGGCCTCGGGTGGGTGTTTCACCATCGGTAAGATGAGCACAACAACGCCTACCTTTCTGGGTGGTTGGGAAGTAAATGCGAGCATGTGGGAAGGACTTGCGTCTAGCACACAGCAGACACTTAGCAAATGTGTGCTCACTCTCTCTGTCCTAGATGATGTGTAGTCATTTGTACAACAACTACATCTTTTTTTTTTTTTTTTTGGAGAGATTTTCACTGTAGGGCGCGTGCGCTCGCCAGACAGACAGAGAGAGACATAGAGACAGAAAGCGAGAAATCACCCCCCAGGGGGGATGGTCACGCCGCAATCCCTTCTCCTCCATTCTCCTCTCGGGATCTTGGGCACGCACGCACACGCGCCCGGCGTGAGTTTTAAGCCACCGGGTCCGGGACACGAACCGCGGTCGACTACGTGGGAGTCCAGCGACATAGCCATTACGCTAACTGCTGGTTCCCACAACAACTACATCTTGAAATCTTTATCAAACTGTTGTATAGTAACATGCCTCCTTAAAGGCAGTGTGTGTGTATTGGTCACCATTTGTACCTGCAGTGACTAGTCTCTTTAACAGAGAAAAGAAGGAAGGAAAAGAATCCAGTATTGGGACCAGAAGGTGGCGTGGTGGTTAAGGTGCTGGATACTTCACCTGGTTGACCACAGTTCAACGCCCAGACCCGGTGACTTGCTTTCTCATTTTCTCTCTCTCTCTCATCAAATTAAAATGAATGAATAAGTAAAATTAAATCATTATTTTTAAAAAAAGAATTCAGTACTCAAGCTTTACCCCTTTCTCATCACACTGTTTTTATTGATAAGATACCATAGTCCTTGTCCACATAAATAATACCTCTGAAAGGGTACCAGGAAGCTGCTAATAATAGTTACCAGGGGAATTCTGGTACTCAGAGTTGGAGGGAGGGAAACTTACTTTTCACTCTACATCCTTTTGTTCCATTTTTTTTTTTTTGAGAGGTTTTCGCTATAAGGCATGTGCGCTTGCCAGACAGACAGAGAGAGACATAGAGACAGAAAGCGAGAAATCACCCCCCAGGGGGGATGGCCACGCCGCAATCCCTTCTCCTCCATTCTCCTCTCGGGATCTAGGGCACGCACGCACACACGCCCGGCATGAGTTCTAAGCCACCAGCTCTGGGACGTGAACCACGGTCGACTACGTGGGAACCCAGCGACATACCCATTACGCTAACTGCTGGTTCCCTTTTATTCCACTTTTAAAAACTTCACCACAGGTATGCATTATTTTCCTAAAAAATAAAATTAATGTCGGACAGTACCCCCAATTTAACATTTTTAAGATAGTGCCATTGGGATAGTTACTTGGGATACCAAAACAACCCAAACTATCATTGGACACATTCCATAAAATTCATATAAAAATGAAATACAAATGGTTCATAAAAATAGAAAAAAAATCAAACTTACAAAGAAGTACTCGTTAAAACAGTAAGACCATTTTTACTCAGATTGCAGAGAAGTAAAGAAAAATATCCCATGTTGGGTAGGGTGTGGGCTTTTTGCTTTGGTGTGGAAGGTATAGTGTCTTCTCTCACTTATCATGAGAATAAATTGATAAAACATCCCTGGCAGGCAATCTGGGGTTTGATTCCAAAGAAAGTTAAAGTGTAATTGTAACCATCATTCTAGGGCTTCTTTTTCCTCTGAGGAAGCATCAGAAACGTGTGTATAAGGTTGTGAGTTGCAGTATTCTGACCTGAATATCTGGATATTGGTGAGGAAGCCATTGTCACCAGCCCCGTCTCCTTCCCCCAGTCCCAACCCATGTACTGACAGCATTCCCGAAGTGCTAGAATAGGGCCATGAGCAAGTGGGATCCGGAGCAGAGAAGCCTGGAGGCTGCCCAGGGCTGGGGTATCTGTGTTTTACTCGGGGAGCCTGTTGAATGCGGACACCGAGATAAATGCAAATTATGACTCAGTCAGTCTGGGTGGAGTTTGAGGTTCTGTAATGTTTTTAAGAGAGTTTTGCTATAGGGCGCATGCACTTGACAGAGAGACAGAAAGCGAGAAATCACCCCCCAGGGGGATGGCCATGCCGCAACCCCTTCTCCTCCAGTCTCCTCTCAGGACTTTGGGCACACACGCACACGCACCTGGCGTGAGTTTTAAGCTGCCGGGTCTGGGACTCAGACTTGTAGGTGGCTACATGGGTATCTGGTGATGCAACAGTTAGGCCATCTGCTGGTCCCAAGGTTCTGTATTTTTTAAAAGTTGAATTTATCTTATTTTATTTCTTCCATGAGCTAGAGCATCCCCACAGGATCTTTTTTTTTTTTTTTTTTGGAGAGATATTTGCTATACGGCACATGCGCTCATCAGACAGAGAGAGACAGAGAGACAGAAAGCGAGAAATCACCCCCCAGGGGGGATGGTCACGCCGCAATCCCTTCTCTTCCATTCTCCTCTCGGGATCTTGGGCACGCACGCACACGCCCGGCGTGAGTTTCAAGCCACCAGGTCCGGGACGTGAACTGGGGTCGACTACGTGGGAGTCCAGCGACATAGCCATTACGCTAACTGCTGGTCCCCCCCACAGGATCTTGATGCTACAATCTACTTCCAGCCTCAGTCAGACCCGGATTATGGGCACCAAACTCAGGAGTCTTGTCATAAACCTAGGGGTCAGCCTTTCAAAGTGTTACACAACCACCCAGCTGCAGGTTCTGAATTCTTAATAAGCATCCAGGCAATGCTGGTGGCTGCTGGACCTCAGATCACACTTGAAGAAATGGGGGCCTTGCTTGGGTTTTGCATGTCCTGGATGTTGGAAGGGCTCCCCACTGTATCTGTGCTCTGGCTCGGAGGCAAAAGGGAGAGACAAGTAGGGAGAATAAACAATTTCCTTTTTTCAACTCCTAATATTTTCTAGTTTCTTAAAGAAATAATGGGGTAGGGACCAGCAGATGGTGTAATGAACTCCTGCATAGTCAACCATGGTTCAAGTCTCAGACCTTGCAGCTTGAAATTCATGTCAGGCACATGTGTGCCCAAGATCCTGAGAAGAGAATGGAGGAAAAGGGATGGCTGTGTGGCCATCTCCCGGGAAGTGATTTTTTTTTTAACTTTTTTAAAATATGTAATTATTTATTTAATTTTATTTATTCATTCTTTTTTTTTTTTTTAATTGGACCAGAGAGAGATAGAGGGTGAGAGTGAGAGAAGTGAGAAACCAAGCCACCAGATTAAGGACTTGAACTTTGGTTGGCCATGTGGGAATGTCCAGCACCTTAACCACCACGCCACCTGCTGGTCCCCTGGGGAGTGATTTATTGCTTTCTGTCTCTCCTGCAAGCACAGTGCCCTATAGCAAAAATCTCTCCAAAAAAAAAAAAAAGAATAAAAATGCAGTAAATACCTTTGGCTCCTTCACCTAGCTTTACCAGTTGTCATCATTTTAGCAATTTCCTCTTTAGGATGTGACACAGAGGTTACCTATTTTACTCCCTCTTGTCTACTGGCGAAAACTAAGGCACATGACCTAACCTGCAGTGAAGGCTAAAAAATGTAAGCCTAGTTTGACAGAAACTTGCTCTGCCAGAGGAGGTGGGATTCTTCTATTATAAAAAAATATGACAAAGCAGTTTTTAAAGAGGAGGAGGAGGAAGATCAGGAAGGAGACAGTGGGTGCTAGGGAACAATTACTGACACTAACTCCTTGAATCGTGTAACCAGATGTTCTCTTCAGGTCAGATGCCGGAAAGCTTGGAAGCCGTCTTGCAGCCCATGTCTAGCAAGGACATAGGACCTCATAGCACACACTTCATACACCACACTCTAGTTTCTTACCTTCACTTTCCCTTTGCCTCATTTATCTTGCCATTTTGTGTGGATCTTTCTAATTAAACATTTTTTGACAACATGTCTAATTATAAATAATTGTAATAACGACACTAAATAACCCCATGGAAAATACATACTATTAAAAAACTGCATGGATGGGGCCGGCAGGTGGCATGGTTGTTAAGGGCGCTGGACTCTCACATGGCTAACTATGGTTCGAGTCCTGGACCTGGTGGTTTGCTTTCTCACTTTCTGTTTCTCCCGCTCTCTATCACTCTGTCCCTCTCTGATCAAAATAAAATAAAATAAAATAACTCTTAAAAAAAAAAACTGTTTCCTTGATCTAGTTAGACACTGTTTAATGCAACCTTCCAGCGCTTCGTTAAAAAACAAACAAACAAAAGTAACCTGCATGTATTTTCTTTTTTCCCCCTAGGTTTTTGTCATAGGGTGCATGCACTCACTGGAGACAAGGAAAGTGAGGAATCACCCCCCTGTGAGGGATGGCCATGCCCCAGCACCTTCTCCATTCTCCTCTCCGGATTTTGGGTCATATTATGGACACAGAGTATCACCCTGTTACACTACTCTTGTCTTTGAGGGCATTTTAAAAAGTTTATGGAAAGTGGGATAAAAGCATGAGATGATGGTACAAAAAAATTAAAATCCATGCATAGTTTTTAAGTAATATATACTTCCCATGAACTTTTTGAAGACCCTCTTCATATTTATGTCAATTACCTTTTTTTTCTGCTATAGAGTATCTGTGGTTGCAGAGAAGGCAGCGAGAGGGGAAACGTGTAAAAGCACCCTCGGGAGGATGGCCATACTACAGTCTTCAGGACTTTTGGTTTGGGCATGCGTGCACATACTTCCAGCTTCTCAGCCCACCCTCCCCCCTGCCCCTCCCCCACCCCCGTCTGGGACTCGAGTCTTGTAGTGGGCCACGTGTAATCCAGTGCCTTAACCAGCACACCAATTGCCCATTACACCACCTGCCCATCACACCAACTTCTGGACTCTAATTTTTTTTTTTTTTTTGGTTGTTTCCATAGTGTTTATGTACTTACTGGAGGGAGGGGGGAGTGAGAAATCGCCCCCCTCACCCCCCAAGGGAAGATGGCCTCACCACCAATCCTTTCTCCTCCTTGGGTTTTGGGCACACACACACATGCATCCAGCCTGTTTTAAGCCATCGGTCTGGGACTTGAAGTGTAGTTGGCGATGTGTCAGTCCAACGCCTTAACCACTGTGCAGCCTTGCTCCTATAACTTTTTTTTTTTTTAAACTATAGGGCACCTCTGCTCGCCAGAAAGAGACAAAGCGAGAGATCACTCCCCAGGAGGGATGGCCACGTTGCAATTTGTTCTCTATTATCTCAGGATCTTGGGCACGCACACACACGCACATGCGCCGGGTGTGAGTTTAAGCCACCGCGTCCAGGACTCAAACCTGGTCAGCTACATGGGAGCCTAGCAGCATAACCACTACGCTGGTCTCTGCCCCCACAACTTTTTAAGCTTCTAAAATCTTTAGATACTTTTTCCTCTGTGTGTGTGTGTACACACACATATATATGTGTGTATGTATGTATGTATATACTATCTTTAACATTTCTAAGGTAGGGCCATTGGGGTAGTTACTTGGGATACCCAAATGTTTTAACCTGCGACAAGGTCTGTTCTCTTTCGTGTGAATGGAATCCTTTTGGGGTTTAACCACTTTGGCTTTCCGCAGTACCGGGTTCTTCTTGCTCCCTGTTTTGGTTATGTGGAGGGACCACTGTGGCTACTGGCGGTCTTTACGCATACAGGTTTGGTATCAATTGAGTTCGATCTTGCGAGGTAGAACCCCTGCCACTGGCGGACCGCAGGCCCCCGCTTTTACCCC
>NW_006201110.1:251413-251617 GCF_000334495.1 Tupaia belangeri chinensis
TTGCTCCTGCGTGGGAATACCCCCTGCCACTGGCGGACAGCAGGCCCCTGCTTTTACCACCATCGCCCGCCTGGGCCTGGCTGCCGACTGTCCTCCTGGGCTCCTGGGCTCCGGCTGGCCCGTGCCGTCGAGGGATGGTGCTGCCTGCCGGCGCGGGCGTGCCAGGCCCCCAGCCAACTTCATCCTGTGTCCTTCGGGCGTGCC
>NW_006201110.1:251761-258339 GCF_000334495.1 Tupaia belangeri chinensis
CCCGTCGGCGGGCGCTACCGGCCGCCGCAGAGGGGACCCCGACCCGACCGGGTGTACCGGCCTGCCCTTTTCTAAAATGGAGGCAGTGGCATCAGGGAGGGCGGTATCAAACCGGACAAGAGCCAATGGGCTTCCGGGCTGTGCCACCGGCCGGGCGCGGAAGACGGAAGTGCCGCGGGCCGCCGCCTCCGTCCCGGTTGCGGCCCCTGCCGGTTACATAACTCGTTGCGGGCTCCGCGAGGCCCACTTTTCGGCTCCTTGCGTCCCCGGGGTGCGCTGAGCCCCACGACGCCCTCAGCTACCACTGGCTCCCGCCCAAGGTGAACGGCACCCGCCCAGACCCCTGCCCAGACTTGTTGCAGCCCTGTGGTTATTTGCTTCCTGCGAACTCCAAGCCAGGGGCTTTGTCTCGGTTACTTCCGCGTCCTCTCCCCTCCGCAGAGCCTTTCCGTTTAAAGAGGAGTCCGTGCCTTAGTTTCTGGTCACTCACACTGGCCATCCACACCGTCCAGCACCAACGCCGACTTCCTCTTCCGAATCGGGCACTTCCCAAGGGGAAGAGGGACTCTGTAGCTTTGTGGTTTGTCCTACTTGGAGGTAGGGGCAGGGGGGATAGCCGTGGGCACCAGCAACAAATCACCCTGTGCCCAGGAGGCGACAGAGCCCAGGGCCTGGAGCAGGAAAGGAGGTGCTTTGCAATGAACGGGGACATGGGTTGCTTAGTTGATCTGTTTTCACCCTGCTGAGTCCTTGAGCTGAAAGAAAAGGGTCAGAGTTGACCACAGTCTCTGGAGTGGCAGTTAATGTGTCATACTGGAGTGAGATGAAGCCATAGTACCCCCGATAATGTTCTACCGACCGAGCTGGGAAACTTAGGTGACTCCCTAGGGTCATCTGTAGAAGTGCTGCAGTCGTGTAACCCGTGGAAGCAAACATTAGGAATGGCCAGTGAGGCAGGAAGAGGAGTTCCCAACGTCATTGGAAGGGTCTGGAGCACAGACACGCACACTTCAGTGAATGGCCTGAAGCTCAGCTGGAGAATGAGGGATTGGACGGGAGGAAATCCGCCGCTGTGGTCGGAGTTCCTGCAGTGGAAGTCCCGGTCGTCTTTCCGGATGGACACATCAATCCCAGCAGTGGGCAGGGTCCTTTCTCCTCCTGGGCCTGGGATTTGCCAGTTTCATCTCGAGCTCGCAGGCAAGCTGGGCCTCTGTGGAAATGGCTAAAATTCATAGGAGACAAACTCATGGTGTGGACCAGCCAGAGTGAAACAGACACATTTTAAATGGGGGGGGGGGACGGCGGGGGCAGCTGGTGGTATGGAGGTTTAAGGCTTTGGATTCTGCATGGCCAGCTTTCCTGTTTGAATCCCAGACTTGGCAGTGTGAGAATCACACCAGGCTTGTGCGCATACCCAAAACCCCAAGAGGAGAATGGAGGAGAAAGGGTCGTGGCCTGGCCATCTCCCCTAGGGGATGATTTCTCACTTGCCCTCTGTCTGTCTGTCTGTCTCTAGAGTACACATGCCCTACAACACAAACTAAAAACAAACAAAAACTGTGTGTGTCCTATCTCTAGCCTCTCCCACTTTTAACTTGAAGTGACTTTGCCAGGTTTGTTTCAACCACAGCCACTCGCAGTGTGGAGACTATCTAGATGTGACTTGTCTGAGTTGCTCAGCAACAGCGCACTTGTGACTGGCACAGGAGGGAATTCCTGGATGTTAGCAGACTGGAGGGCTAAGAGGTGATTACTCCTGAAAGCAGACTGGGAAGGGTGATGCCCTGTGGTTACCAACAGTGCTCTTCACTCTGGCCTGCCTCAGTGTACTTGTGAGCAGCAGTTTGGCTTCTCCTGACATGGGTTCTTACCCTTATTAAAAATTTACTTATTTTAAAAATAATTATTAATTTCATTTTACTTATTATTATTTAATTTGACGAGAGAGAGGAAAAGTGAGAAAGCAAGCCAGGTCCAGGACTCGTACCACAGTTAGCCATGTAGGAGTCCAGCGCCTTAACCACCACACCACCTGCTGGCCCCCCGACAAGGGTTTTTAGATCAGATGGGTACAGAATCGTTACATTGCAGTGCAGGGAACAGATAGGGAGAAGGGAAGCTCCAGTACTCTGGGTTCAGGGCAGTGCCCATCTGCCGAAATGGCCCAGAGGTCCCACTCATTTGATGATAGCTCCCCAACTGGAGAAGAAAGCGTGTCAGGCAGGATCTTCTTAAATGGGGGCTCCTCCATGTCTCCGTCTCTGCCATTTCCCCTCATGGTCTTCTGGAAGGACCCCACCAACCGCTGTGGGTTTTACACCTCAGGGCCTTGCTGCAGAAAACCAGGCTGGGGTGTGGACTCTGTCAGAGCCAATTGTGCGCCATCCTCGAGAAGCCCTTTCAGGTAAAATGCTGATCCGCAAAATGATGCTGAAAGTTCTGGCCAGCTTCAGAAGCCGGCTTCCACTCGGCAGGTGGTTCATTGTGAGTGCCTTTGATTACTCCGGGCAGGCTTCCTCTGCGTGGTGTTCACGTTAGCACAGACTCTGGCGGGGGCTGGCTGGAGGCCCGTTCAGGGTTTGCCTGAAGCCTGGACATCTGACACTTGTGATTAAAAAGAGGCCACAGGAGCAGATAAAGTAAACTCCCTGCTGCGATGCCTGCTTGGTGCTGTGGAGTGCTCAAGCCCTTCCTGAGGGCGTCTAAATGGGGCACCAGGGATTCTGTGGGGAGTGCTTTGGGGCCAATGTCCACTGTTGACAGCTCCTGATGGGGCTGCAGCGCCCCAGTGCAGAGGCCGGCAGAATGTGACATCACCCCAAGTGGCCACAACTCTGAGCTGTGTCAGGTAGGAGGGGCATATCAGCAAATGAGGCTCAGTCCCGGTCCCATCTGGACAGCATCTCGGGACCCACAGTGATGGCGTGAGCCAGTGACGAATGTGACAGTATGCGAGATTTTTAATGTCTCTTTAAATAATAGAGTTATTACCTACTTGCCCTAAAATAAGCTCCCTGACTGTTCAACCCTGTGTTCTTAGGACAGCATGACATTTTGTGCACTTGTACCGGAAGTCAGTGCTTAGACACGGACTTGGAGTTGAGGTGAAGTAAAGAGGATTTGGTGGTAGACGAGAACTCTGCAGACTTGCAAAACTAGCTGAAAGGATTTCTGTGTAACCATTCACAAACAATTTTAGTGGCTACATATGATCCAGTATTAAAAGATACTTGGAAACAAAAAGACCTTTTTGTTTTAAAATTATAAAAGTAATTCAGATTCACAGTAAGATAACCGATGTGCAACATCATACAAAAATTAATACTCCTGTATGACTCCATCCCTGACATAATAACTTTTACTAGTGTCAGCATCTTCTCCAGTAGAGAGGGCTTGCCTGCTAAGTGGCCCGTGGATCTTCTGTGGTGGAGGTGTACAAGTATGCTCACATCGTGTCAGTCTGTCAAGCAGCACACTTGTCTTTTCTGTTCTTTGAGAGATTTTTGTTGTAGGGCACGTGAGCTCACCAGAGAGACAGATAGCAAGAAATTGCCCCCAAGGGTGATGGCCACGCTGCAATCTCTTCTCCTCCATTCTCCTCTCAGGATCTTGGCACGCATGTCCAGTGTGAGTTTTAAATCACCAGGTCAGGAACTCATGTAGGAGTCCAGCAGTGTAACCATTCCATCTGCTGGTCCCAGGCACTGCACTTTTCTATGTGTATTCTTCAGTGGAAAGGTTGAAACGGAAGGCCAGAGAGGTCAAGTCATTCTAACCTAATGTAGAAAGAGAAGCGTGCGACCATCTTCACTAGCAGGACGTTCTGAGTCAGAGATCCTGGGAAGGGCAGCTAACTGAGTCCGAGCAAGCTGTCTTCCAGTGTCTAGGAGAGGTACCCAGCAGCCTGCCCTGGACAGCAGGGAGCCATGGAGGTGCTGTGGCATTCACGCTTTGCAGAAAAGCCTTTTCAGACTTTACCTTAAAAATTACGCAAAAAAAAAGTCTTTTCAGCACCAAGGGGAAATCAACCAGGTACTAGTTTATGAAATGAAATGAAATGAAATTGCTTTCTTCTAATAGTTATTTTCAAGATGAGCTTGGGTTGGGACCAGCAGTTAGCGTAATGGCTATGTCGCTGGACTCCCACGTAGTCGACCGCGGTTCGAGTCCCGGACCCGGTGGCTTAAACTCACGCCGGGTGCGTGTGCGTGCGTGCCCAAGATCCCGAGAGGAGAATGGAGGAGAAGGGATTGCGGCGTGGCCATCCCCCCTGGGGGGTGATTTCCTGCTTTCTGTCTCTCTGTCTCTCTCTGTCTGGCGAGCGCACGCGCCCTATAGCAAAAACCTCTCAAAAAAAAAAAAAAGATGAGCTTGGGTTTCAGTACTTTGTTGTTCAGATGGATCCTGTTTCAGTGAACATAAAGAGCAACACTATTTGATTTTTAGTAGCAACTACAGGACAAACAAAACTGAAGAATTCCTTTTTATACAAAGTCTATTAAAAATGATAGAGCGGGACCAGCAGGCGACGTGGTGGTTAAGGGCGCTGGACTCCCACATATTAGACCATGGTTTGAGTCCTGGACCTGGTGGCTTGCTTTCTCACTTACTCTTTCTCGTCAAATTAAAATAAATGAATGAAATGAAATAAAATAATTATTTTTAAAGAAAATACTGATTAAAGAAGTATATTTTACTATCTTTTGATTCTCACCCCTCAAAATCTAGTAGTATTTGCAGGTGGTTTTGTCTCTGGTTTTGATTTTAAACCAGACTGGTTGGCCCTTTCACTCTTTCTGGACATGCTGGGCACTCTGTCAGGCGGCCTCCTACTGAAGTCCTGGTCCACCGAGCCTCCGGGCAGAGGCACCTCCTTAGTGGCCGTCCTGTTGGCCCATCTGCCCATGCCACAGTGGTCTCCAGCTGAGAGCCCCGGCTGTCCTTTCAGTGGGAAGGCA
Source organism: Tupaia belangeri chinensis (assembly GCF_000334495.1). Classification (NCBI taxonomy): domain Eukaryota; kingdom Metazoa; phylum Chordata; class Mammalia; order Scandentia; family Tupaiidae; genus Tupaia; species Tupaia belangeri. Next base: position 256,720 of record NW_006201110.1, read on the forward strand.
ACTGCGGCTCACCCTGCAGCCTCGTTTCCTGCTGTGGTAAGATGAGACTAGTCCCAGCTGTGGGCCAGGCAGCCCTGGTCTGCTCTCGGCGCCATGGCTTCTGGCCGCTAGCTTGGTGCTCTTTCTCCTGGGTCTTGTTCTTGCCTCTGTCCTTCCTCTTTGTCCTTGGTGTTCTCTAGTGCCCACGAGGACTGAGTGAGGCACAAAAGCCAGCCGTCCATCTGCCTGTCCCCCCACAGTCCAGCCCTCAGCTGTCCCAGTGGAGACGCGAGCACAGGGGCTTCAGCACATCAGTGAACGGGAGAAGCGCTAGGCTGAGAGGGCATGCAGCAGCATCCAGCACCTCCTTCCCTCCTGGGCCCTGTGCCTCTTGGGCGCAGTTTCAGGGAGGGCAGAGGGAGAGCGTGCCTGCCAGCCTGGTCGGCTTCCTCTTGCGTCCACTGACAGGCTGTTTGCTGTGGGGCCCCGGTGACTTTGAACACAGTGGTCTCTGAGTGCTCCAGCCAGCATGAGGGACTGGGGGTCCGCTGCATGGCTAGAGATCTCTGCCTGCGGTGCCATGAGCCCAGAGCGGGGCCTGGACTTTCAGTATGATTTTGAGCAATCAGTGACTAAGTAGACTGTTCGTACAAATGTGGAATGTTGGACCCAAAGGAAAGGCGGGGTTCAGACCTGGGACCTCGCCAGAACCACCTGTTCTTGTTTTTAAGTTAATTTCTTTCTTTCCTTTTGAGACCAACACCCTCCACATGGTCTCACACTGGTCCCCACCCCTGCCTTTCGGCCAGCTGAGATGACAGGTACACACATACAGGTCAACTCAGGAACCGAACCTCCATCTTCCCCAGGGCGTCCAGCACTGCAGGGCACTGAGCTCCTGCTGCACCCCTTAGTTGGGCCCTGCGGCTGCCTTTATTCGAGGTGGAACTTACCCACAGCCAAGCGCGGGACGTCAACGAGGAGACCGTGTCTGAGGACAAAGCGAGATGCAGCACGCTGCCGCCGCCCTGCCCAGCACCAGCGCGCTAGCCAGCTTGGCTCTCCCATAGCCCGGTCTGGGGTCTCAGGACCGCCACGTGGGATCCCCTCGGCGCGTGGGTTTGAGAGCGCTGCCTGCAGGAGTGGTGGGCGTCGGTTTCTTACTCCCACTTTCTTGCCGCGGTGCGGTGGAGGCAGGAAGCCCAGGCTGCAACTGCAGGGCGGCACCCTGGCGCTGCGCTTCATGGAGGGGCTGCAGGGCTGCGGCCGTTCTCCTCCCCCGGGAGGGGCCTTTAATTCTTGGTGGGAGTAGCACTTGCCCCCAAGGAGCCCGGAGGAGCTGGGTGCACTGGGGAGGGTTAAGGTGTTGCTTCGTCCTGGGACCAAGGGAGACAGGGTGCGAGAAGGCTCTCTAATGCATGGGGAGGGGACGCTGGCCGCCCAGAGGCATTGCCGGAAGTCACCGTGAAGAGAACAGAGGGGACTAGTAGTTAGCATAATAGCTATGTCGCTGGACTCCCACATAGTCAACTGCGGTTCACGTCCCGGACCTGGTGGCTTAAAACTCACGCTGGGCGCATGTGCGTGCGTGCCCAAGATCCCAAGAGGAGAATGGAGGAGAAGGGATTGCAGCGTGGCCAT
>NW_006201110.1:258415-266305 GCF_000334495.1 Tupaia belangeri chinensis
GCTGCAACGGCAGGGCGGCACCCTGGCGCTGCGCTTCATGGAGGGGCTGCAGGGCTGCGGCCGTTCTCCTCCCCCGGGAGGGGCCTTTAATTCTTGGTGGGAGTAGCACTTGCCCCCAAGGAGCCCGGAGGAGCTGGGTGCACTGGGGAGGGTTAAGGTGTTGCTTCGTCCTGGGACCAAGGGAGACAGGGTGCGAGAAGGCTCTCTAATGCATGGGGAGGGGACGCTGGCCGCCCAGAGGCATTGCCGGAAGTCACCGTGAAGAGAACAGAGGGGACTAGTAGTTAGCATAATAGCTATGTCGCTGGACTCCCACATAGTCAACTGCGGTTCACGTCCCGGACCTGGTGGCTTAAAACTCACGCTGGGCGCATGTGCGTGCGTGCCCAAGATCCCAAGAGGAGAATGGAGGAGAAGGGATTGCAGCGTGGCCATCCTCCCTGGGGAGTGATTGCTTGCTTTCTGTCTCTCTGTCTCTCTCTGGTGAGCACACATGCCCTATAGCAAAAACTTCTCCAAAAAAAAAAAGAGAGAGAGAGAACGGAGGTAACCGGAGGCCTGGCCAAGGGGCGCGTGGGCAGGGAGGAAGTCGGTGTGGCTGGGCCCGGCACTGGGTGGCCTGTTGGGAATGGCCGTCTCCTTTTACCTTGGCCATGGCCCTGCGGAGGTGGTGGCACCATCTGGAGTTGCAGGCAGAAGTGGAAGCAGACACCCCAGAGCTGTCACGGTGCTGCTCACTGGGTGGGGATGCAGGGTGTGGGGAGAGCCGGGGAGCAGGGAGGGGGCAGGGGCTGTCTGAGTGAGAACCCATCGAGTTTCAGATTGAGTGTGGCTTTTCTGGCAGTGCCTCTGAAAAGGGGAAGGCTCCCCCACTAGGGGCATCAGGGCAGCGTCCGCACAGGAAATAGGGTTGCTTCTGACTTTCTTGCTGGGTACAGCAGAGTGCCCTGTGGGCATCATGAGGGTGCCAGGAGCTCCCACATTCTGAATTCCTCAGCACGGGGGGACTGAGCGTTCCCCTGTGGGTGCAGGGCCAGATCGTGGAAGCCCCAGGACATGCGTGTCGGGGTGGGCTGGAGCAGCCAGTCAGGCCCTGCCAGGGGAGGGGTGACGAGCCCGGATTTCAGTCCCTTCCTCCTGAGTCCCCAGAATAAAGCAGCTTTCATTGTGCTGCCCCTCAGTTCAGTGACCTGAGAGGCTACTTCCACACAGAAGGAAGGTGGGGCTGCAGACAGCCCCCGGAGGACGAGGCTGGACATGGCAGGCAGAGTGGTCCTTTGTGGGTCTTGGAAGGCCTCGTGTCTGGCACTTCTTGAATGGCTCCACTCACTCGCACCCCAGTGGCAGAGAGCAGGGGCCACGGACCAAGCACGCCGGGGAGTGATGGCATGAACGGGCCTTTGGAGCGTTGCTTTCTAACTTAAAAGCATAAGTGAGCTTTGCATTTTTCTGTCCAGTGTCCTGCTTGTAAGATGTGTCCCATACCATTTTAGGAAAATGTATTGAAAGGCAGCCTCAGGTGTCTGCGACTTGGGGGTGCCTGTCCCTTTCGGGGGGCTCGGAGCAGAGAATGCCCGTCTGTCCCACAGGCTTCTGGGTTTGTCCTGCTGATCCCCTTTCTGTGGCCAGGTTGTAAGGAGTCTTGTCCCTACGTCCTGCAGGTAGCCTGGAGACCACAGGAGGTGGTACTAATGGAAGCCCTGGGTGACCATGTGGCTGGAGAGCCAGCATTCAGTCCTGGCTCTGCCCTCAACTTGCCCAGCCTTCCAGCCTTAGTCTCCTCACCTGCTGTGCCAGCCGCAGGTGCTGTGCATTGTGGCCGAGGAGAGGTGCTGGGCCGTCGGGGCTGCCTTGGGGACTGGAAAGTTCTTTGACCAAGTGCTGTGCGGGGGGCTGGGGCCAGAGGTGGGTGTGTTGGAACATTCTTTGCCACCTGAGGGGCTTCGCTCCTGCCGTTCTCAAGACTCCACATGGTGGTGGTGGGGCCGGGGGGACACAGGTGCTGCTGGTGATGCTGCCCCTCCCTGCAGGTGTGAATGACAGAGGTGGTGCCGCCCAGCGCCCTCAGCGAGGTCAGCCTGCGCCTGCTCTGCCATGATGACATAGACACCGTGAAGCACCTGTGCGGAGACTGGTTCCCCATCGAGTGAGTGCAGCGGCTCAGGCCGCAGTCATGGGGTGGGGAATCCACAGCCGCTGGGCCGGCAGGGGCCTCCAGACCCCCGCTCCTGCCACCTCACCAGGATCCCCTATGAAGTGTTTCCCAAAGCGCACTGCTGAGAAACTAGCTACAGAGATGTGCAGTGCCAGGCTGCTTACCTCCCAGAACCACAGGAGCAACTTTGCTACAGGGCACGTGCCTTCCCTAGAGAGAGACAGAGAAGGAAAGTGAGAAATCAGCCCCCGAGGGGTGGCCACACCAGTCTTCTCCATTCTCCTCTTGGGATTTTGGGCACGCACTCACACACATGTGCCTGGGGTGATTTTCAGGTCCCCGGGTCCACGACTGGGACCATAGTCGGCTATGTGGGAATCTAGTGCCTTAATCTAGTGCCACCTGCTGGCCCTGCAACTCAGGTATTTTAAGAGTAAGGAGTTGGTTAAATGTGTTGGGGTGTGTGCATACGAAATGCAGTATCATCCAGGAAAGAGATCCATTGTAGAGGTGTAGTTATTGACAGGAAAAGGTGGGGTTTGGGTTTTGTGGGGTTTTGTTTTGTTTCAGTTTGTTGGAGTGTAGATGCACTTACCAGGGCGAGGGAGAAAGCACCCCGCACCCCCATGGGGAATGGTCAAGCTGTAGTCCCTTCACCATTTCCCCCTCCTTTCAGGATTTTGGGCATGTACATATATGTGCCTGGCATGTTTTCTAAGCTGCTAGGTCTGGGACTCAAATCTTACAACCAGCCATGTGGGATTGAACTCCCTTACCCACCAGGCCGCAGGCTGACCGGACAGAGAAAGTTTCTTATGAGACACTGAATGAAAAGGCAGACTAGAATGCCAGCGTGTACCAGATCCCGCGTGCGTGCGTGCATTCATTCCCAGCGTGTACCAGATCCCGCATGCGTGCATTCCCAGCGTGTACCAGATCCCGCGTGCATGCGTGCATTCCCAGCATGTACCAGATCCCACGTGCGTGCGTTCCCAGCGTGCACCAGATCCCGCGTGCGTGCATTCCCAGCGTGCACCAGATCCCGCGTGCGTGCGTTCCCAGCGTGCACCAGATCCCGCGTGCGTGCGTTCCCAGCGTGCACCAGATCCCGCGTGCGTGCGTTCCCAGCGTGCACCAGATCCCGCGTGCGTGCGTTCCCAGCGTGCACCAGATCCCGCGTGCGTGCGTTCCCAGCGTGCACCAGATCCCGCGTGCGTGCGTTCCCAGCGTGCACCAGATCCCGCGTGCGTGCGTTCCCAGCGTGCACCAGATCCCGCGTGCGTGCGTTCCCAGCGTGCACCAGATCCCGCGTGCGTGCGTTCCCAGCGTGTACCAGATCCCGCGTGCGTGCGTGCATTCCCAGCGTGTACCAGATCCCGCGTGCGTGCGTGCGTTCCCAGCGTGTACCAGATCCCGCGTGCGTGCATTCATTCCCGCTTTTATCTTACAACACGCCCACAATACCAGCTGGCGAGGGTCCATTCCACTTAGCAGGGTCTTACATAGTTTGAACTTGGTAGCTTACTAATGTCTGTAGTTTCCTGTTTTTGCTTTTGATGTAGATAACATATTTTTATATTTTATGTAATATGTCTGTATAGCTTTTGTAATGAGAAAGATAGATACCAACTCTTTGAAATTAAAAATGAGCAAGAGCCTACCAGGCATCAGTGCCTCCATGAGTCTCAGCCTCAGATTTGTTTGATCCCCTGCTGGCCCGAGGGTGGGGCAGGCCTCCTGTCCCTTGCAGAGGTGTGAGCTGTCACGGCCTCCTGAGGATGTGACTGGCAGAGGTGTTAGAGGTGGAAACCTGCACGGTCCCACTGCTGGAGAGGAAAGTGCGTGAGCATGTAAGCAAAGCCCTGCGGAGAGCTGCCTGGGCCCAGGAGACCCACACTGGGCCTCCCTGCTGCCCCAGCCCCAGCCAGCCGCCCTGCATCTTGGGCCTGAGGCCTCAGGCTCCTGAGATGGTGGGGACTGTGGTCAGCTGGGCCAGGAGGTGGCAGCACCACAGCACTGGGTCCAAGGAAGACGAAGAACCGAGCTTGGACAACGCTCGGGCCCTGTAGAAGGCCTTCAGAAGGGGGTCAGCAGCCTCTGCTGAGCAGCCACTCTCTGTGGAGTTGCCTCCTCCCACTCTCAGTCTGAAGAAGGGTGTCCCAAGGTGACCTGTGAGGTCTCCCCAGGTTTAAGAAATGAAGGCCCGAGTTCTCTCCCTGACCACGTCTCTCCGGAGCAGTGGCTGGGTCTGTCTGTTAATGATTGTCCTGGGCCTTTTTACTAAGGATCTTCTCCCTTGCTCCCCTCAACGAGCTCTGGCCTTGTTCTTGGTGAGCAAGCCCTAGCAGTCCTGGCCACACATGGCCTTGAGGGTGGGGCCCCACCCATCTTGAGAAGTGTCTCAGCGGGGAACTTGGCTCTTTGAATTGCTTGCTCTGGTCTTCAGTGTCAGAAAGCCTCACCACGCCCTCATGGGAGATCAGCCAATTGGCTGGGGGCTACCAGGACCCAGGAGCCCTGACCCACCCAGCTGGGAGCCACGCTCAGACGGTCCTGCCGACTTTCCCGTCAGCAGCACCAGTCCTGCAGTTCGCACCCCTGCTCTGGCAGGGCAGCCATGACCAGCAGGTAGAGGCAGAGCGGAGGGCAGAGCCCTCATCGGCTCAGCAGGGGCAGACTTGGCCTGGAGCCCCCAGGCCCTGATGTCCGGAACTGGCACTAGCTGTACTCAACCCGTGGGGCTCACCTGCGTGTCCTCTCTCCCAGGTACCCAGACTCCTGGTACCGTGACATCACATCCAACAAGAAGTTCTTTTCCCTCGCTGCAACCTACAGAGGTGCCATTGTGGGGATGATAGTAGCTGAGATTAAGAGCAGGACCAAGGTGCATAAAGAGGTATGTGAGCAGTGGCTCAGCTGTCACGGTCACCGCACAGGCTGACTGAATCCTGCTGCCTGCTCTGTGGCCCTTTGTCTTAGCAGCCTGTGACCTGAGGGATCCAGGGTGGCCAGTGGGCCTCATCCTCGACCGGCTTGGTGTGTGCGTGTGTGAGTGAGTGTGTGTGTGAGAGAGAGAGAGGGACAGTTACACACATGCCTTTGTTCATGCATTAAGTAACGGGGCAGCCGCAGCCTTAGCAAGCGCCATCCTTTAGAAGTAGGGTTGGGTACAGACGAAGCGTTGAGAGCCACAGGGTCAGGATGTGGTGTGGGAACGTCTGGACCATGTTGGAAGCAGCGTCCTGGGGCCTGCCAAGGCCATTGGGGCTGTTGGAGGACGCGCTGGGTTCCAGGTGGAGATGAGTACAAGATAGAATTTCTTTCTACCCACCCTCAGAGGCCCTTCCAAGATCTAAGAACCCCCTGGGGATCTGACCCCCCAGGTTAAGAAGTCCTATACTGAATAGCAACTACAAGGCTATGGCCATAGGCGTGGTGTCCCCTGAGGTGGACAGTTTGGGTCATCTTCGCATGCAGGTGGTGGTTACCACAGAGGCATCCTCCTCAGGAGAGACAGAGCCACCACCAACGTCTGGTGGTTCTCAGTCTTCCTGAGGGTGTTCCTTTAAGAGTGCAAGGAGGGACAACTGCCCCTGTGAGGACCTAGCCCACCACGCCCTGTCTGTCTGCCGTGGTTATATCTGGCACAGGTGGGGGTTTTTGTTTTGTTTTTTTAAGAATTATTTTATTGGGCCCAGCAGTTAGTGTAATGGCTGTGTCGCTGGACTCCCGTGTAGTCAACCACGGTTCAAGTCCTGGACCCAGTGCTTGAATCTCAGGTTGGGCACGTGTGTGTGTGTGTGCCCAAGATCTCGAGAGGAGAATGGAGGAGAAGGAATTGCGGCATGGCCATCCCCCCTGGGGAGTGATTTCTCGCTTTCTGTTTCTCTCTGTCTTATTGGCAAGCGAGTGCACCCTATAGCCAAAAAATAATAATAATAATTAATCAGTGACTTATTTGTTATTATTATTGTTGTTTAATTTGTCATAGGGTTTGCACGCTCACCAGATGGGCAAAATGAGAAAGCAAACCACAAGGTTCAAGACTTGAACCGTGGTCAGCTATGTGGGAGTCTAGTACCTTAACCACCATGCCATGCTACCTACTGGCCCCAGGTGGGCTTTTGTTTGTTCCTTTTGAGAGTTTTTTGCTCTAGGGCACGTACACTCACTAGAAAGAAAGAGACAGAGGGACAAAAAGTGAGAAATCATCCCCCAGGGGGAATGGCCACGTCACAATCACTTCTCCTCCATTCTCCTCTCGGGATCTTGGGCACACACGCACACGCGCCCAGCGTGAGTTTAAGCCACTGGGTCCGGGACGCGAACCGCAGTCGACTACATGGGAGTCCAGCAACATAGCCATTACGCTAACTGCTGGTCCCAGCTTGGTAAAAACCAGAGTGGCTTTCCTATTCAGCTTTCTCTTTCCAATTTTCAGTGCTAAGATACAGCAGAAAGCTGGTGACTGGATCATCTCTGTGCCCCTCTTAGATGTATTTGATTCCTTGAGCTCAGCATAGAGACCCTGTGCTTCTACTCCCCTATCCTCATGAGAGGGGCCTCTGCACCCAGCGCTTACCTGTGCCTCTCCAGGAGGCTGCATGAATCCCAAACCAGGCAAAGTAGGGCCACTGGGGAGCAAGCCCCCATCCCTTGGGCTTCAAGGAGCAAGAGGGATGAGACTGCCCTCCTCTCTAAGACTGGCACGTCTCGGGTAACCAGAACAGGGGTGATGGTGACCCCCACCAGCCCAAGGAAGCAGAGCCAAGTGGCCAGTGCCCTGCCCATATGCCAGGTGCTTTGGTTCCATATAAGCTGGAAGAACAAGGCAGTTGGGCTCTTGACTCTCCCACGCAAGATCCATCTCTAGAGCCAGGAGACACTTGGAGGGGTTCTGTGGCCTGTCACAGCAGCGGAGGATGGTGGGTGGGATGCCCTAAACCCCTCCTCCAAGACACCTGGGGGCCGCGTGTGATCCTTGACCGAAACTTGTAATGCTCTGTGTTTATCTGGCTGTCCTGTCCCTTGGTGCGTCAGCTGATGCATGTGGAGGCCCAGGCCCAGTGGGGGCCATGCAGCAGAGCTGTTCCCTGCTACTGCCAGGATGTCACCTTAGCTGGCATCAGAGTTCTTCCTGTCCCTGGCTAGTCTACTGGCCACCCCCAAGAGCAGCTTTTCTGGGTGTGTGCACTTTTAGCAGCATTTCGCCAGAAGGCTTGTTTCTTCTCACAGCCGTGAGCAGGTGGGGTGACGTCCTGTTCTCCTTGCCCCACCCCACCCACTGCTGGGTCCCCCCAGGTAACAGGGCCAGGGAGGCCTGGGCTGTGCTCTGCAGTGAGTCCGTGTGCCTCCACATGTTAACCTCACCCCCTCTCTCACTTTCTCCGTAGGATGGGGACATTCTTGCCTCCAGCTTCTCTGTTGATACACAGGTCGCATACATCCTAAGTCTGGGAGTGGTGAAAGAGTTCAGAAAGCATGGCATCGGTAAGGGGGCGGAGCTTGTGATTCTGGGCATGCACGGGGCCACCCACCACATCCAGTCAGCGCCCTCGCCTGTGCCCTTGTCTGACATCCTAGCTCTCGGCCATCTCTTGGTCCCTTCATCTGCTCACATCTTGGGCCCGACCTTCACCTCTTCCCTCCTAATACATCTGGCCAGGGCTTTCTGCCATAGCCACCTTCTCGAATCTGACATGACCAGATTCACACCGGCTCCCTTTGCATTCCTG
>NW_006201110.1:266330-271795 GCF_000334495.1 Tupaia belangeri chinensis
CCTTTGCATTCCGCCTGCCATTCCCACAGCCTGGGCCTGGTGGTGTGGTGTTCTCAATTCAGAATACAAAGCGGTGGACAAACCAGTCTGGCCACCGTCACTTGGTGCCAGCCATTCACCACACAGGGGAGTGCCATCTTCACTGTTCACCCAGTCCGCCTGTGCCTGCCTGGGCTTACGTGCACACTTTATCATAAGCTGGCCTGAGCGGGTGAGTCTCCACTGGGGTTCTCTGGGGACAGCACCACCAGGTCGCACCCGTGGTCCACCTGGCCCACCTGGAAGTCTGCAGGTGACGAGCTTCAGGCAGCAGCAGGCTCTGGGGACTCTGACAGTGGGTGGTTTCGAGAGGCTCATCTTCAACTCTGTGGGCAGGGAGGTCTCGGAATCCCCGCAGAGACCTCACCCTTGTCTGCCGCACGTTTCCTTTCTCACTCCCGGTCTGTCCCCCAGGGTCCCTGTTACTTGAGAGTTTGAAGGATCACATATCCACCACTGCCCAGGACCACTGCAAAGCTATCTACCTGCACGTGCTCACCACCAACAACACGGCCATCACCTTCTACGAGAACAGAGACTTTAAGCAGCATCATTACCTCCCCTACTACTACTCCATCCGGGGGGTCCTCAAAGATGGCTTCACCTACGTGCTCTACATCAACGGCGGCCACCCTCCGTGGACGATCTTATATCCTTCATTGTGGGGGCAGAGGGCAGCAGCCAGTGACCCAGAGCTGCGGTCTCCTTCCCATAGCCCAGCCTGTTGGTGCCCTCCTCCATGAGCAGACCATGCGTGGGTGAGTCTGGTGTGCGAGGTCTGGCCATGTGTATTAGAACAGGTGCTTTCCGGCATCTGACATTCCAGACCTCAGCCTGGCATGAGTGACCTCATGGCCAAGCAGCCGTTGTCCATCCAACAAATACTGATCAAGAAGAGCTTCCTGTTCTGAGAGTGCTGGGTCATCAGGCAGAAGGCAGGCAGAGGCCCTATCGTCCCAGAACCTGTGTGTTGGCAGGGTTCGGAGGTCCTTCCCTCCTGCGCTCTGAGGGCTGAAGGTCTGGCTGAGAACCAGACTCACTTGCCTTTCTCCTTTTTTTTTTTGGAGAGGTTTTCGCTATAGGGCGCGTGCACTTGCCAGACAGAGACAGGAAGTGAGAAATCACCCCCCAGGGGGGATGGTCACGCCACAGTCCCTTCTCCTCCGTTCTCCTCTCGGGATCTTGGGCACGCACGCACACGCGCCCGGTGTGAGTTTTAAGCCACCGGGTCCGGGACGCGAACCGCGGTCGACTACATGGGAGTCCAGCGACGTAGCCATTACGCTAACTGCTGGTTCCCAGACTCACTTGCCTTTCTACAGACCCCTCCCCCAGCACCCACTCCCTGTCCTGGCCTTGGTGCAGTGTCTGCCCGAGGCCACACTAGAAGACCTTCCTGTCCCAGGTGCCACCCTTTATTCTTTAGCCCAGTGAAGGCCCCCCACCGACTGAGCCTCTCCAGTGCTCTGCAGGGGTACCGTCCAGTCCCCTTGCTAGGCCCCGTTGATGGTGCATCTGGCAAGCATGGGCAGGTAAGGGCCCTCTGGAGTCTTCCTTAACGCAGCTCCACGGACTACATCCAGCACCTGGGCTCTGCGCTAGCCAACCTGAGCCCCTGCTCCATCCCACACAGGATCTACCGCCAGGCCCACAGCTTGCTCTGCAGCTTCCTGCCATGGTCCAGCATCTCCACCAAAGGTGGCATCGAGTACAGCCGGACCATGTGAGGCCAGCCGGGCAGCCTCCGCCAGGCCCTGCCCGACACCCCGCAGGGCCTGACTTCCCCTCTGCCTGACTCTGCTCCTCTGTGAGGAGTTGGCGGCCAGCTGCAGACCCGGTGCTACATGGGCTCGAAAGCAGAGTGTCGTGGGCATGCCCAGAGTGTACCCACCTCCTGCAGGTACATGGCAGGGCAGGGATGCCTGCCACTTGCAGCCAGCAGTCCCCAGCCTTCCAGCACCAGGGACTGGCCTCCTGGAAGACAGTCTGTCCAGAGACAGGCAGGTTGGTCCCGGGATGACCCAAGCACACTTCATCCACCATGCACCCCACTACCACATCGCAGTACGTGGCCAGACAGTCATGCGATAGGGCTCGCGCTCCTGTGAGGCTCCGGTACCACCGTGGTCTGCCAGGAGGTGGCGGCAGTGTGCACGATGGGGAGCAGCTGCAAAGAGACGAAGCCTTGCTCATTCACTGGCCACCTCCCACCTCCATTATGTGGCTCCTGCAGGCTGGGAGGCAGCAGGCCGTGGACCAGCACCATCTAGCAAGCCAGGGATCAAGGCCAGGGCAGCCCTTGACCAGCTCAGGAATGTCGCCAAGAAGAGACACCTCAAGCCCCTAGCCAGAGTTTTGTCCACTCCCTGAACTTCTGTGGAGACAGTTGTTAAGATGACAGCCACGTAATTCACAGTTGGAAAAGTTCAAAAGGTCAAGGCCCTCCTACCCTTGGTCAGTTGACTTTCCTTTGCAAGAGGGCTTCTAGAAACTCTTGACGTGAGCTGTAACACTAGCCCCGTTCCGGCTCATCACACCGCATTCGCAGAATCCGAAGCTTCCTACAAACTTGGGCTCATTGGGTGCCTCAGGGATGCGAGTATGGTGGCGAGTTGGTCTGCCAGGGCTCAGAGGACGTCAGAGCTGGACGGGGGCATGGGCACTCCAGCGTCCACCACTATATGTACCAGCATGGCCCAGGGCGCTTTGGCAGCTTAGGTCAGGCCCGCACGAGCCCTGTGGTTTTGTGGCTGCTGGCCGCAGGCCCACACTTGGAGCTGTCAGTACTTTAATTGTGCTGGGATTGAGGCGGCCGCTGGCAGAAACCACGGGCCAGACAGCTGGTGGGTGGGGTGTCGCAGCACCTTCACCTGCTCTGCTCTTCCCACAGGCGCTCTGGCTCCTTCCTACTTCTGGAAACCTCTGCCACTGCCCCAGTGGGCTCTGAGCCCCCACATGCACAGCAGCACCCCACAGACCGGCCAGGCAGTGACCACATCTACTGGGCGGGGCCCAGCCTACTTTGCTGCCCGTTCCTCCAGCTCCTGCCTGCAGAGTCAGTGTGACCTTCTGCTGTGAGGGAGGAACACAAGTGTTAGCGGCCACGCTTGACTCTGAAGACACAAGAGCCTCAGTGTGAGGGGGCCCAGTAAAGGGAGTTTCTGGCCCTCATCCAGAACAGCCCGAAGAGGCCTGAGCCGGGGAGAGCAGCTCCTCCCCTCCATGAGGGGCTGGCAAGGGGTGGGCAGAGCCGAGGAGGCGTCCCACGCCAGCACGGAGCTCTGGGGCTCCACTCCCTGACACAGGTGGTTCCCCTGCTCCATGGTGGCGGCCTCTGTGTGCTTCCTCTTGTCCAGAGAGATGGCTTGTGGTGAATCACAGGAGTCTCCAGCTGACCTGCCTTGTGAGACGGGCTGACGGGTGACGTCGAGGTTTCCAGGTCCTGTCTACACCCTTCATCTGCCCACCAGCTAGGCGGTGGGGAAGGAAACGGCTTGACAGCAGGCGTTGTGGCTGCTGCAGGGTTCGTGGAGCTGTCTGGGGTAGTCACATCCCGTGGTCCCACAGCCTCTGAGGGCAGAGGCTGAGTTGGTGCTGAGTGGTGCTCGCAGCTGCATCCATCATGAACTGGCACCCCCTTTGCCTGCGCCCCCCAGAAGCCACCTGCTGTCTGCTCTGTCATTCAAAGCCTCTGCGGGAGGCAGAGCCCTGCCCGGCATCACTGTGGTGCCACACTGCAGCAGCCTAAGGAAGAGGGACAGCCTGGCCAGTGGAGCCTTGGTGACCTGAGTCCTTCCCTCACTCAGGGAAGCTCTTGGGGCTGCCCAAGGTCTCCACCTGGCATCAAAACAAGACACAGGGACTCTAGAAGGCCGGCCCCGGGCAGGAAGAGCACCCCCACTGGACAGTGCTGGCCGGCTGGGGCCTGGGGCACACTGACTGGCCCAAGCCTCTGCTGGCCCTGACTGTGCGCTGAGGCCCCAGCTGTTGCTCCTCGGAATCAGTGGTGATCATGTGATTTTCATTTTTGTCCCATGGTGAGGGAAGAGTTTTCTGGGAGGTTCTGCCTTGAACGTTGATAACAACTCCGAGGCCATGCCCTGCCCTTCCCTCCCAACTGCGCCAGGTACCACAGTGCCCACCTACTGCCCAGCAGATCGTAGTGTTCTGTCTCAAATAAACCGACTGTGGCCGCATCCTGCTTGCCGTGCACCTGGCTCTGCACTCGGCCGGTCCCGTGGGCCCAGCTGAGGGCGGTTGGAGCTGCTAGCCCCCGCCTGCCCTGTGGATAGCTTCCTGCCAGGTGGGTAGGCAGTTTGTGTGACGGGCCTGGGAGAGAGCGGCCTGGGGACGAGGGCTGGAAGACGAACGGCGAGGCTGGGTGGGAAAGGCTCTCAGCAACTGCCTGCCTGTCCAGGCCGTCTTGAGTCGGGGCCTGGTCCGGTGAGCGACTGCGGCTGCCCCTGCATTCCTGGGCTCTTTCCAGCTTAGAGGGCTCTGGTGGTGACTTGGCCTTGTCAGGGCCAGTGTGCCCCGTTATGGGAGCCTGAGGTGGGTGCCAGCACGTCCTGGCTCTTGGGGGACCAGGTGCTTCCCCAGCCTCATGTGGAAACTGGACTTTGGGCCACTCCAGGGGACAGGCCCATTGGTTACCCTGTTAGATGAGGGGAGCCATCTCGGGGCTGGGAATAGCAGGGCCTTGGGAGTAGCAAAGGCGGGTGGGATGCAACCCAACTCGAGCTCGCGTCTGTCCTGTCCGGCTGCACACACTGGAGACCTGCCACTGCCGGTCACGGGCAGGAAGCCCTGAGCCACCTGGGGAGGTCAGAGCAGGGCATCTAGTGACGTGTCCCAGGCACGTGTGGACCCAGAGTTCTGCCAGGTGGGTCCACAGGTACGTGTGGGCTGATGAGCCTCAGGCCAGGTTACTCAGGCGAAGAGGATTTTGCTTGGGCTGATAGCAACCAGGAAAGGGGTGACTAACAGAGTGTCAACTTGTCCCTGTGGGTTCCAGCAGAACCCTGCCCTGAAGGTGCTGTGGCCATTAGGCTCCTCGAGCTCCCAGGTTTGACGAAGACCCCCCCCAAATCCTGCCCTCAGAGATGGGCCCCACTTGGGGCCCTGGCCTGGGACTCCCAGGGTAGGCAGGATGTCTACACAGGCCACTCTGGGACTTAATACAGACTAGCTTTGGCCCAGGCCTGTCCTGGGGTGGAGGCCAAGGATGCCCCAGGCCCCCCTGCAGGGCCAGGGCTCAGAGTCCAGGGTTGGTGCAGGGAGTGTCGTATACTCCTAGGACACAGCTTCCCTGAGAAGGGGGTGGGGGTGCTGAGGCCACTCGGGTCGCAGCCTGCCACCACACGGGGCATCCTGGGACCGGTGTGCCCAGGCGGCCAGCACGCATTCTCACGGCAGCTCGCATTGCC
>NW_006201110.1:272378-314469 GCF_000334495.1 Tupaia belangeri chinensis
TGTGGCCGCACGGCCAGCACCCATTCTCACGGCAGCTCCTAGCCCCAGCGCGGGGAGTGGGTTTGCTGCCGCATCGCCTGTTTGGAGTGCTTTTCTAGAACTGTGGGGGGATTGTTCTGAGTTTACAGCCAGCGTTCTTTGGGGCCAGGATGTGGCCTCAACCAATGTGCTGGGGAAGGGGCCAGCTCGGTGTGGCCTCCCTGAAACGTGGTGGCCCCAGCAGCAGCCGTTTGCTCTCAGTCTCACAGGGAAGCAGCGCGGAGCAGGCGTCGGGGGTGACCTGCGCACAGAGCCGCTGACTACCATCATGGCTGTGCCTGTGGCCTCGCTCCCTCCCTGGCGAGGCCAGTTCCTCTCCATGAGGCCAGCACCATCCCCCGCGGCACACATTGGAAGCTGCCAGGCTTCCCGACCATCCGGAAGTGACACCGTGTCTCTCCCACTACATTCTGCTGAGAAGCAAGACCGAGCGCCAGTCTTGATTTGAGAGGGGACTGTGAGGGCCAAAATGCTGGGACGTGGCTCTTAGGGTCACCGAAGAGGTGCTCTGGCCTCAGCTTTTTATCAGAAAGTGAGGGGATGGCCCCTAACAGTCTCTGAGGGCCCTGTGTGGCTGGGCCTGGTCTCACCCAGTGCCCTGTCCTTGCCTGGCAGCTGGGGCCAGTGACCATGTGCCCTGGGCAGCCTCTGACTGACGCCTGTCTTGAGTAGTGGTCTCAAGTTTCCTGGTGTGAGTTTCAGGGGAATGAGTGTGGCGGGAAAGGGAGGTGGCAGCTGCTCTTCCATCAGCTGTGTGACTTGATGGGGAACCACTGGCAGCTGCTCGCTCAAGCTCCCCCTCTTAGGGCCGCTGTCCTGCTGCAACCTCAGGCTTCCACCCGGGGCCATCCACATGGTCTCTGAACGACCTAGGAACCAGCCAAGAGCGAGCAGTTGAACTGATCTCTGCTGCCCAGGGACTAGGAGATGCACAGCGGTGGAGCCAAGGTATGGGGCAGAGAAGGGCCTGTCGTGCACAGTCTGGCCAGTGCCTGTGGTGGCAGCAGCAGCCCTAGCCAGACGAGGCCTCAGCAAGTCCGGGTCCCCCATCTTCTGACAGTGCTGAGATCCAGTGGCATAGAGCAGGGCTTCTCAGGTGGAGTGATTGTGTCCTCAGGGCACACTGGACAGTGTCTGAAACACTTGTGCTGTCACTTCTGGGAGGGGGGCAGTGCTGGCGTCTGTGGGTACAGCCAGGAGTGCTGCCCAGGTGTCCTGCCGTGCACACAGCAGCTCGTAAGTCCACAGCAAAGGATGACCCTGCCTGAGGTCCTCCCAGCCGAGGCTATGGGCTGGCCGCAGGAGTTGCTGCGCCTGCCTGCCTGGGCCAGGCTGGGCGAGTGTGGGGAGGGCATGCTCACCTGCGGCGTCCCATGCATCCCAAGGAGCAGCCCGCTGAGCCCAGCCCATGGCGGAAGCCCAGGAGACAGCCCTGCCATGGCTGTTTCCCTCCCTGGCGTGCTCCCTACACCAGGCCTGTCAATCTTCATCCTCTGCTCCTTGGCCTGGAGCCCCACGCCCCAAGTTTACACCTGTTGAAACCCTGCCCATCTGCAGAGCTGGCTATGACACTGTTGGGGAAGCCCTCCCAGCCTTTCCCCTGTGATCCATGAGCCCCTGCCCTGGCTCGTGACTCCTCACATGGGCTGGGTGCACGGCAGACCCGTCCCTGGGATCGGCGTGTGCTGCTTTCCTGACCAGGCTGGCCTAATGACGAGGGCAAGGGAGTGCAGGCCTTGGCTTTTATTGAATCAGACCTGAGGACTCCCCAGCCTCTAGGGAACCCGCTCTTCGCCTGGCCTGGCTCCCAGATACGAGTGGCTGGCTGAAGGACACAGCCACACCTCTGTTCCTCCTGTCCCTCACAGGACCTCTCTTCCCTCCTCCCTGCCTATCCCCACCGCTGGCCCCGGCTGGATACTGGGCAGCTCCAATGTGAGGGCACTAACGCTAGGAGCTGCACCTTCGTCATTGGACCTGCCACCTCCTCAGCAGTCCTTCCCCTGCTGTCCCTAGTCATGGCACTTGAGTTCCTATGGCCTCTCTAGCACCCCAGAGCGAGTTCTTTTGCACAAGGGACAGGTGGCCTCCTCTGAGGCCCCCCAGGACCTCTTGGGCCTGAGCCCTAAGCCCTCAAGGCCACCAGGCTGGGAAAGGTCATCCTTGTCTAGGTCCATGCTGGAACTGGAAGCTGCGGGAGGAGAGAGAGGGGTCACATGAAGGGACTCAGGAAGCTGGTAGCCCACTCTGGGGTCCCCAGAACCTGACATCCTTCCGAACAGAAGGGGGGTGGGTAGGCTTCATCCTTACGGGAACCCTTGGAGGAAGAGGAAGTGAATAGGAGGGTTCTTGTTTTCCGTTTAGAAGCGGGGCAGTGGAGGCCTACTCAGGGAGAGAGTTGTCCAAGTTTCTTGCCTGCGTTGCAGGGCTGAGGCAGGAACCAAGGCCCCTCACCCCTGCCTAGATGTGCACTGCCACCACAAGACAACGTGGGCCATGTCCTGGGGACATCATGGTCTGGACCCAGCAGCGGGTCCCAGGGATGGGACAGACTCCTCAAGGTCTTGATTCCCCTGGGGTGTGATGTCACTGTGGGGTGTCCTGGGCACTCATCACCTGAGAACGGCCCACCTGAGTCCATATGAGTCCCCATCCCAGCCCTTCCCTGGGACCTGCCCCTCATGTCCCCATCCCTGCCTGGGCAGAGCTCACCTGAGTTTCCCAGGCTGTCCCTGGGCAGTTGAACTCCCAGAAGGGCTGAGTAGAGGCCGTTACCTGGCAGGTCCAGGGGCCAGGCTGTGTTTTCAGGCTGTGGTAGGCTGCCCCCAGCCAGGAGGCGGCCTAGCCAGTTGCTCTCGTGCTCACTGGTGGGTGGCAGGCCACCCGGCAGATAGAGAGCCAGGCCCCGGAGGTGGCGCAGCCGGAAGTTCTTGGGTGGGTCCCCTTGAGTGCTGGGACACTGCTGCTGGGTGCCCAGCCCCCCCTCGTAGATGTCAGGTGGCGTGTCGAGGCAGCTGGGGCGTCCTCGGGCCCAGCTCACTGCGTCTGCAGAGGGGAGAGCAGGAGGGTGGTGACCAGCCAACTGCAGTGGCATACAGGGGAGAGGACAGCCATGTGCCTCTAAGGCCAGCTCGTACATGGGCCCTGCCAGCCTGCCCAGCCTCTGCTTACCTGTTTGCCAAATGAGCTCAGCCCCTGCCTAGCCTTTAAGCCCCCTTCCTTCTCCCAGCCAACAAGAAGATCCACGAAGCCTGGGGCCTTGGCCCTAGATCTCTTTCAGGACTTCAAGTGATTCATCCCACCACTTTGTGTCCCCTACCCTAAAAAGGGTGTTCTCCCGGAATAGAAATTGCACAGTGGGTCCAGGAAGCAGTGACCAGCCCAGGGTCGTCTGGCCTGGACCAGGGGCCATTCCCCTCTCCCAAGCATGCATGTCTACCCTGGCGGCTTTGGGTCCAGGTTGGGATGGGAGGGCGTCTCTCCTCATGCACTCCTTCCCGTAGCCTGGCACCTTCTCTTATACGCAGCTCAGAGAACGCACAGACCAGGGCTTCCATAGAGAGCCTGTGTGGGGTATGGAGCAGCCAGGCCCTGTGTGCAGCAGGCTCTACTCTCCCTGGCAAGGGGGCGGGTCTGCAGGTCTCCTGGCAACTGGCTCTTGTGATGTCACAGGGAATACTCCCTGTCTTTCTGCTCCCCTAATTTGAGGGAGGGTGATGTTCTGGGCAGGGGAAGAGTAGGATGAGGGCAAGGGAAGGGGACAGAATTCTAGAGAAGGCCTGTGGTACCTCTGGCTTGAGACAGGCCACATAGACAGTCTTGTCTCTGGCAGGTTGGAGAGCTGAGGTGACTTCCTCATCTTGGGGTGGAAAAATGAGGGTCTCAGCGTGCAGACCTGTCGGCGTCTGCCTCAGGGCTTGGGTCTGGCTGAATCATGATCAGGGGGCTGCTGGTGAGGAAGAGAAAGAGGACGAGAAAGAGAAAGCCCTCCATCTTGCCAGGACCGGAGAGTTGGAAAGAACGAGACAAAGGGAGAGAGTAGAAATGGACACAGGCGGCCTGAGCCTAGGTAGCCCAAGCAGCTTGTGCCGCCCAGACGAACTGGACGTCTTTATAGTACACGGAGACATTGCACATGTATGTTTCACGACACGTCATGGATTGGTTGCCAGGTTACAGACAATAAGAAGCAATTAACAAAGCTATGAGGGCTTAAGTCACACCAGGCCAGGTGGTAATCCCATCAAGAGAAAATCTCATCTTCTTTTCTAAGTTTGTTTGTTTTTTTTTTTTTTGAGAGGTTTTCGCTAGCACGTGCGCTCGCCAGACAGACAGAGAGAGACATAGAGACAGAAAGCGAGAAATCACCCCCCAGGGGGATGGTCATACCACAATCCCTTCTCCATTCTCCTTTTGGGATGTTGAGGACGCACGCACCCGCGCCCGGCGTGAGTATTAAGCCACCGGGTCCGGGACATGAACCGCGGTCGACTACGTGGGAGTCCAGTGGTATAGCCATTAAGCTAACTGCTGGTTCCCGCTCTCATCTTCTTTTCTAATGCAGAGAACTAGCTGTAGGTGTGGGGAAGGAGCTAAAGAACTTCTCTATAAGGAGTGCACCACCACACCCAGAGAAGTCTAAAGAACCTTTCAGATGCAGAGCAGGGATTGGATTTCACTAATTGTTTCTTGAAGTCCATCAGATGTGTCTGTTGGAACACCCCTAGTAATTTCCACCCTTGCTCTGTCTGCAGCCAAGGTCAGGAAAAGACAAGTTACAAGGTTTTGCCAAACCCCAAAAGAGCAGGCGGTATTTGCACAGAGCATGTTCCCACACCTCAGATTCTGTCTTAAATGTGTCCCCACACAGACCCACAGACTCTATGAGACCTGGCTGCCTTGAACATGCTGAGAAGGTGGTTTGGGGTGACTGGCCAAGTCACTTAACTTTCTTAAATATCCGTGGTTTTATTTTTCCATGAGTGAATTACTGGATATGATGTGGCTCACGCCAACTGTTTGTAAGGATGTGGAGGAACCAAAATTCTCATATACTGCTAATGGAAATGTAAAATGATTCAATCACTTTGAAAAAACGGTTTAACAGAACCTTAAAAAGTCAAGCATTCCATTTTCTTTATTCAAGGATGACATAATCTTGGATACAGAAACTAAAGCATCTACATTTTTAAAAATATGGCTAGCTTGTGACATAGTGATTAAAGCAGCTGGATCCCACATGGATAGCTGCGTAGTTCAAGTCCCTGGTAGCTTGATGAAACACACCTGCTATGTGTGTATGCATTCCCAAAATCCTTCAAGAAGGGAGAAGTGGAGGAGAATGGATTGCAGCATGGTCATCCTCCATTTCCACTCTGGTCTCCAGTGAGTGCACACTCCCTCAGGCCACCAGTTCAAAAAAATTTTAAGAGATTTGTGGTATAGGGTGCATGTGCTCACTAGGGAGAAAGAGAGGCAGAAAGCAAGAAATCAGCCCCCAGGGAAATGGCCACAGTGCAATGCTTTCTCCCCTCATTCTCCTCTTGGGATTTCAGGTACACTTGCATACGTACCCAGCATGAGTTTCAAGCCACCAGGTACAGGACTTGAACCATGGTTGGTCATGTGGGAGTCCAGTGACATAACCATTACTCCATCTGCTGGCCCCTGGCAAAAATGTTTTTAAAATAAAATAGCAAAAGTCAGTAGAGCTAATAAATGTTAGCAAAGCCTCAGGATCCAAGATCAACACACAAGAATTAGTTGCACTTCCATTTACTAACAAAGAATAAAAAGAATGACAGGAACAAATTTAGCCAAGGAGGTATAAGATTCAAATACTCCAAAACATTGTGGAGAGAATATAAAAAATACTTAAATTAAAAAATATCCCATATTCATGAATCAGAGACCATATGGTCAAAATTATATACTCCCCTAAATAGTCAATGCGATCCTTATCAAGATCGAAGTAGCCTTTAGACAGTGTTTTAGTCAGGGTTCTCCAGAGAAACAGAATCAGGATATACAGATATGGATACAGAAGAGATTTGTTAGGGGAATTGTCTCACTGTCAAGTTGGAGAAGCAGCAAAACTAGTCATGGAATCCAATCTCAGTTTGAAGGCCTGAGAACTGGTGTGGGCTGGGGTGAGGGCTGGTGTACGTCCTTGAGTGCAAAGGCCAACAATATAAAAAGAGAGAGCCCTGTAGTTGTGGTTAAAGGGAACTGGGCCAACATGGCTGACCATGGTTTGAATCCTAGCCCTGGAGGCTTGAAAAACATGCAGGGCACATGTGCGTGAATGCACAAAATTCCAACAGGATGGAGAAATGGAGAAGAGATTGCAGCCTGATCATGCCCCACTTGAGGGGGATGGTGGTGCTTACTCCACTCTGTCTCTTTCCCCTCTCTGTACCCTTTAGCAATTAAAATAACAAATAAAAATTGTAAAAGGCATAAGAATCAGGAACTCCAATGTCCAAATGCAGAAGATGAATGTCCCAGCCTAAGAAGAGGAAGAAAATTCTTCCTTTCTCTCTCTCTCTCTCTCTTTTTTTTGGTTATAATTGGACTCTCAACAGATTAGATGGTATCTATCCACGTTGGTGACGGCAGTCTGCTTTACTCAGCTCACCAATTTGAATGTCAGTCTTTTCCTGCACACTTCACAGACATCTAGAAGTAATTTTTTAACCAGCTATCTAGGCCTCCCTTAGCCCAGTCAAGTTGAGATGTAAAATTAATCATCACACTCAGAAATGGAAAAGCTGATCCTAACATTTATGTGGAATTATAAGAGAACCCAAACAATCTTGAAAAAGGAAAACAAAGCTTGAGGACTCACACTTGTTGATTCCAAAACTTACTACAAACTATAATAATCAAAACAGTGTCTGACTGCTTTGAAAAGCTTATCTTTGCATTGTTAGCAGTCCCACGGCCTGCTTCCACCGCGTGCCTCCTCCATCGTGTGCCTCCTCCACCGCCTCTGGCAGCTTTATTGCCAGGGTCTCTGAACTCTCACTTTCTTTTTAATCTGTTGCATCAGATCACTGGCCTGCCCCCACCATGTCAGATGCGGGCCATGGACACTAGCTCCAAGATTACCACCAAGGACTTAAAGGAGAAGAATGTTGTGGAGGAGGCAGAGAATGGAAGAGATGCCCCCACTAACGGGAATGCTAATAAGGAAAACCAGGAGCAGGAGGCTGAGAATGAGGTAGATGAGGAAAAGGAAGAAGGCGGGGAGGAGGAGGAAGAGGAGGAAAAGGCGATGGTGAAGGAGAGGACTGAGATGAGGATGAGGGGGCTGAGGCAGCTGAGGATGACGAGTACGATGGTGTCAACGTCAAGAAGCAGAAGACCAGGACCAGCAGTTAGCGTAATGGCTATGTTGCGGGACTCCCATGTAGTCGACCGCTGTTCGCGTCCGGGACCTGGTGACTTAAAATTCACGCCAGGCGCGTGTGCGTGCATGCCCAAGATCCCAAGAGGAGAGTGGAGGAGAAGGGATTGCAGCGTGGCCATCCCCTGTGGGGTGTGATTTCTTGCTTTCTGTCTCTCTGTCTCTCTGGCGAGCGCACGCGCCCTGTGGCAAAAACCTCTCAAAAAAAAAAAAAAGGGCGCAGAAGACCAATGAGGATGACTAGACAGCAAAAAAAGGAAAAGTTAAACTTAAAAAAGGCCACCATAACCTAGTCACCCTCCATTTCCCATCTCAGAATCTAAACGTGATCACCTGCGAGTAGAGAGGCCTTTCTGCCCACCGCAGGCAGTGCCACCCGCAGATGACACGTGCTCTCCACCACCTAACCAAAATCACAACGTGAATTTGCAACAGGGAAGGAAAAAAGAACCAAAAACTTCCAAGGCCCTGCTTGCTTTCTTAAAAGGAAAATTTGTTTGTATTTTCTATTTACATTTTATATATTTGTACATACTGTTAGGGGTGAGTCATTTTTAATGATCTTGAATGACAAACCAGCCTTCGGAGTGTCTTCTGTCTTACTTCCAGCTTTACTTGTGGTGTGATCATGTTCACTATAATCCCAAAGGAGGAAAAACTCTTATAAATAAAGCAAAAACAACAACAAATTTATTTCGAGCATTCCAGTATCTTTTTTTTGCATATGTACTTAGCCATACTCTTAAGTAGTTGGTTTGAATGAGATGGTTGAAAAGCCAAAGATAAAAGGTTTCTTTTTTCCTTTTTTTGCCTATGAAGTTGCTTTTTATTTTCTTTGGCCTGTTTGATGTATGTGTGAAACACTGTTGTCTAACAATAAACTGGAATTAATGAATAGAAACAATGTGAAAGGCCCAGCCTAGGTGGTATAGTCCATAGTGTGCTGGACCACAGTGCTGAAAGCCAGGTGACTTGCTGTAGGTTTGGATTCTTGGTTTGGCCTGGAAAAAAAAAAATGCTGGGTGTGCACATGGGAGCCCAAGATCCTGATATGCTGGAGGCCTGGGATAAGATAGGATCATGGATGGGGGACCAGCAGTTAGCGTAATGGCTATGTTGCTGGACTCCCACATAGATGACCGCGGTCCGCGTCCCGGACCCGATGGCTTAAAACTCACTGGGCGCGTGTGCGTGTGTGCCCAAGATCCCGAGGGGAGAATGGAGGAGAAGGGATTGCAGCATGACTATCCCCTCTGGGGGGTGATTTCTTGCTTTCTGTCTCTATGTCTCTCTCTGTCTGTCTGGCGAGTGCACACGCTCTATAGCGAAAACCTCTCCAAAAAAAAAAATTTAACTCAGCTCAAAGACTTAAATATAAATGCTAAAACAATAAAACTTTTAGGAGAAAACAGAAGAGTAAATCTTGGATTTGGTAATGGAATCTTAGCTATAACACACAAAAAAATAAATAAAGTGGACCTCATTAAAATTAAACACCTTCATGCTATGATAGACACTATCAAGAAGTTAAAATGGAATGGGAGAAAATATTTGTCAATCATATATCTGATAAGGGTCGTATAGGCAGAATATACAAAGAACTCCTACAAATGAACAATAAAAAGATACAATCCAATTTTAAAGTTGGAAAATAACTTGAATAGACTTTCTCCAAAGAAAGCATACAAATGGTCAACAATCACACAGAATGATGTTCAACATCATTAGCGACACAAAACAAAACCACGATAAGAAAAGGCACAAACTCAGGCCCATCCTGAGATGGCTACTGAACTCGAGCTGTGAAATAGTGCTTTCAGGGACTAAAAATGAAGATATTCTGCTGAAACTTCTCCCTCCAGATTCATTTCTAGTGGGAATGGCACAAACTTAGGCCCATTCTTACATGGCTACTGAACTTGAGCTGTGAAATATTGCTTTTGGGGGCTAAAATAAAGATATCCTGCTGGGACTTTTCCCTCCAGATTCATTTCTAGTGGGTAGGACTCCTTCTGTATCCTTCTCTCCATCTTTCTGTCTCTCCTTGTCTCTGTGTCCCTCTGTGTCTTTTCATTTAAAAAAAAAATCTTAAAGTATTCTCTGGGCTCTCAAAACCCTCCTTTATCATGTTAATTTGTGCCTTTCCCTCTCCCACTTAGGAAAGGCATAAACCCAGGCCCATCCTGAGATGGCTACTGAACTTGAGCTGTGAAATGCATGCCGTGTGATTTTGTCTGCATTTAAAAATTAAAATATAAAAATTTTTATTATATTTTTTCCTTCCTTCTTTTTTCTTTCTTTTTCTTCTTATTTCTTCTTCTCTAATTCTCTTCCTTTAACTTCATTCCTTGGCTCCTCAGCCTGCATGCATTGAGTGTCTAGACAGGCTGATGTGAACAGTATCCAAACATCTGATTACTATTAGGGTCTGAATATTCCTCACTTCCCACTGAAATTGATGCACAAAGAGTGAAACATGAAACAGAAGAGAGATTGCAGATCACTTCCTCCTGCACACCTCTGAATGCTCAGATTGAACTTCAAGATTTAGGAAGAAATACGCAACCATCAGATGACCAGAAATTACCTCAGGGTCACAAGAAATATGAGAAAGCAAGAAAATACCTCTCTTCCAAGGGAAAAGAATAACTCATCTTCATCCTCAAACAGTACAATGAAACTCACAGAAATGTCAGATAAAGAATTTAGAATATTCATAGTGACAAAGCTAACAGAGATGGAAGAGAAGAAAGACAATGAACTGCAGAAGAGGCAGGCGAAAGGAGCCTATAAGTTCCAGGAGGTGAGGAAGTCCTTGCAAGATCTGAAAGAGGAAATATACACCATAAAAAAGAATCAGATGGAAATGTTAAGAGATGAAGGCTATAATACAGGAAGTCAAAACCTCCCTTAAAAGTATTAAAAGCAGACTGATCATACAGAAAATCAAATCTCAGATGCAGAAAATAGATTCACCAGCCTAGAAAAATCCACCATGAAGACTGAGAAAATTTCCCCCCAAATGAGAATAATATACGAGAAATAATAGACACCATCAAACGTCCAAACATCTCGATAATTGGTATTCCAGAAGGCAAAGAGACTCATAAGGACATTCATAATCTATTCCATGAAGTCCTGGAAGAAAATTTTCCAAACCTAGGGAGGCATTCAAAGATCTAGTCCCAAGAAATACAAAGGACCCCAAATATAATCAACCCAAGAAGATCTTCTTCGAGACACATTATAGCCAGATTGCCCAAAACTACAAAGACAAGACAGTAAGATTGGTGAGAGAGAAACATCAAGTCACCTACAAAGGATATCCCATCAGGCTAACAGCAGACCTCTCATCAGAAACAATGTGAGCAAGGAAAGAATGGGAAAATATATTCGAAGTGTTAAGAGAAAAAACAATTTTAACCAAGCGTACTGTACCCGGTAAGATTATTCTTCATATGGGAAGAAAAGGCAAGGACATTCTCAGATATACAAAACCTGAAAGAATTTACCAACACTAGACCAGATCTCCAAGAAGTTCTGAAGGGAGTGCTTATACCAGGAGAACTGAATATAGACACACAGAAATAAGAGTTCAAAAACAACTAAGAAAATGGCAAACTTTGGAGGTTGGCAGGTGGCTTAGTGGTTAAGGGTGCTGGACTACCACATGGCCAACTGTGGTTCCAGTCCTGGACCTGGAGGTTTTCTCTTTCTCTCTCTATCCCTCTCTGGTCAAATTGAAATAAATAAATGAATAAATAAATAAAGTTAAATAAAATAATTTTAAAAAGAAAATGTCCAACTTAATGGTAGGGACAAGTCTGGAGTTGAATATTATATCCCAGTTAATGAATCTGTTGTGTAAGATTGGACCACAGCATAATGTAGATTAAGTACATGAGACTGAACTGATGAATCTTATGACTTTTGACTAAAACATTACTGATTTTCTTCGAGGTTTTGTTTTCCAGATTGAAGGATTTTTGTCTTGAGCTGGTGGTAGCTACCTACTTTTTGAACAGAATCCTAACCTGTTTCCTGGCTTTAAGTTTTAAGCAAAGCTCACTTAGCATTTCTTTGATTTTGATTTATTAAAGTTAAAACTGCTTTTCTTGAATTTAAAAAATATATTTTAAAAAACCTACTGAATGACTGCAGTAAGCTATATAGCATCAGGTAGGTGCTACTTTATAGTATATTCATTTTACTCAGAGTTTCACACCTAAAGTCAGACATGTATTCACAGATACATATATATCAGCTGGCCTTGCTATTAAAAGTAGCTGGAGGGACCAGCAGTTAGCGTAATGGCTATGTCGCTGGACTCCCACATAGTCGACCGTGGTTCATGTCCCAGACCCGGTGGCTTAAAACTCACGCTTGTGTGTGCGTGCCCAAGATCCTGAGAGGAGAATGGAGGAGAAGGGATTGCGGTGTGACCATCCCCCCTGGGGGGTGATTTCTCGCTTTCTGTCTCTATGTCTTTCTCTGTCTAGCAAGCGCACGTGCCCTATAGCAAAAAACCTCTCAAAAAAAAAAAAAAAAAACTCACGCCGGGCCTGTGTGCATGTGTGTCCAAGATCCCAAGAGGAGAATGGAGGAGAAGGGATTGCAGCGTAGCCATCCCCTCTGGGCGTGGCCATCCCCTTTGGGGGGGTGATTTCTCACTTTCTATCTCTCTGTCTCTCTCTTTCTGTCTGGCGAGTGCAAGTGACCTATAGCAAAAACCTCTCAAAAAAAAAAAAAAAGAAAGCAGCTAGATAATTTAAGATATTTTGTGAATCAATAAAATATGGAGGGGAAAAAATAATGGAAAGCAACTGTAGACACCAGAGATAGTGTGAGAGGAGGGTGGGAAATGACAGAGAGTGAGAAATAGAGGGAAATATATATATATGAAAATAGAAATGAAAAATTATCTACAATAACATGTAAGAATTAAGTTGCTCTGCAGTATATTCTGGATGGGAAATCATACTTTGTATGCTGTGACTACGCTCAGTGAATAAATGTAAAATCAATTAATTAATTAAAATCAAAAATAAAAATTAAAAATTAAACCACAATGAGACACCAGCTTGCCTCCAAGAGGATGGCTATAAGGAAAACAAAAACAAAAACAAAAAAACAGAAGATGATATGTTGAGGATGTGGAGGAATTGGAATTCTGATACATTGCTAGTAGGAATATCAAATGGTTCAGCTACTTTGGAAAATAGTTTAGCAATTCCTCAATAGCAATTAAACATAGGATTACCACATGATCCAAAATTCCACTCCTAGTTATATACTCTAAAGAACTGAAAACAGGTATTCAAACAAATCTGTACACAAATGTTTATAGCAGCACTATTCACAATAGCCCAAAGTTGGAAACTATCCAAATACCATCAACTGACGAGTGGATAAACAAATTGTGATATGTCCACACAATGGAATATGATTTAGCCATGAAAAAAGACTAAAGTGCTGATATATGCTACAACACAGATAAACCTCGAGAACATGCTAAGCGAAATAAGCTAGACATAAAAGTCACATGCTGGGACCAGCAGATGACATGGAAATTGTGCTGGATCCCACATGGCCAACTGCGCAATTCAAGTCCCAGACTTGGCTGCTTAAAAATTATGTTGGAAGGACCAGCAGTTAGCGCAATGGTTATGCTGCTGGACTCCCATGTAGTCGATCACGGTTTGAGTCCCAGACCTGGTGGATTAAAACTCATGCTGGGCACGTGGACGTGCGTGCCCAAGATCCCGAGAGGAGAATGGAGAAGGGATTGTGGCATGGCCATTCCCCCGGGGGGTGATTTCTCGCTTTCCGTCTCTCTGTCTCTCTCTGTCTTGTGAGTGCACACACCCTATAGCAAAAACCTCTTCCAAAAAAAATAAAATCATGCTGGAAGCATGTGTGTGTGTGTGTGTGTGTACGTACCCAGAATCTTGAGAGAAGACTGGAGGACAAGGGATTGAAGCATGGCCATCTCTCCTGGAGGGTGATGTATCTCTCTCTCTCATACTCTGTCTCTCTTTGGAGGCTGTATAAAGCCTAAAGGAAAAAACTAAAAACAAACAAACAAGAGTCACATGTATGAGTTAATTTATATTAAACACCCATGGAAACAGAAGACAGATTAATGATTACCAGGGTTCTGGGAAGCAGGGATGAAAGCAACTGCTTAAGTGGGATAAGGTCTCCTTTGGGAGTGACTAAAGTTTTTTGAACCTAGATAGAGGTGATGGTTGAACAACATTGTGAATGTATTTAATGACACTGAATTGTACACTTACAAGGATAAATTTTATGTTTATGTATCCTACCACGATTTTTAAAAGTAACTGGACCACCCATAATGGTACACAGGAAGTATCACTGTTTAGGAGGCTGGAAACTGCATGGAAGGCCTGGATTTGGTTCCTGGGCCAACCTGAAAACACTGGACACAGTTGTATATGCCTGCAGTCTTAGCTAATTGGGACCCTGGGACAGAATTGGAGCACAGCAAGACTCTGTGGAAATACTTCTCTCTCTCCCTTCTCTCTCATAAAGGAAAAAGCAAACAAAAACCAAACAAACAAGCAAGCAACTGACCAGTACTACTCAAAAGAGTCAAGGTCATCAAAAACAAGGAAAGTTTGAGAAATTGTCATAGTTAGAGGAATCTATGGAGAAAGGCATCAAAGTGTAACACAGTGTCTAGAAAAGAACCCTGGCGCCCTCTTTGTGGAAGAAGCGGATGCAGATGGCGCAGAGCTCCTGTCATCCCGCCCTGCTCCTGTCACCCCGCCCTGCTCCGGTCATCCTGCTCTGCTCCTGACTCACTGCTGTTCGCTCTCACCGAGGAACGAGTCCGTCAGGAAGACACACCACAGCTATGGCTTTTAAAGATTCTGGAAGAACACCCGTGGAGTCAGAAGTGGCCATTCACCGAATTAGAATTACTTTAACCAGCCGCAACATCAAGTCCCTGGAGAAAGTGTGTGCTGACTTAATCAGAGGTGCAACGGAAAAGAATCTCAAGGTGAAAGGACCAGGATGCCTACCAAGACTTTGAGAATCACTACAAGAAAAACACCTTGCCAGGAAGGTTCTAAGACTTGGCGTCGTTTCCAGAGGACACTCCACAAGTGACTCGGTGATCTGCGCCGTCCTTCTGGGATTGTTCAACAAATTACTTCCAGCAGTATCGAACCGGGGGTTGAGGGTGAAGTCACCATTGCAGGTACCTAAGTCAACTATTTTAATGAATTGATTATCATCTATTTAAAAAATAGAATAGAATCCTGGCACAGAAAAACAGATTAGATAAAAAGCTGGGAACTCTGACAGACTTTAGTTTTTTGGTTTTTTTTGGAGGGGTTTTCGCTATAGGGCACGTGCGCTTGCCAGACAGACAGAGAGAGACAGAGAGACAGAAAGTAAGAAATCACCCCCCGGGGGGATGGCCACGCCGCAATCCCTTCTCCTCCATTCTCCTCTCGGGATCTTGGGCATGCACGCACACGGGCCCAGTGTGTTTTAAGCCACCAGATCCGGGACGGGAACCGCGGTTGACTACGTGGGAGTCCAGTAACATAGCTATTTCGCTAACTGCTGGTCCCCAGACTTTTGTTAATAGCAGTGTGTTGGTATTGGTTCCTTATTCGTGACAAATGTTTCATCATCAAAATGTTAGCAGTAGGGTAAGCTGGGAAAGGGGACAGATGTATAGGAACTCTGCTGTCTGCAACTTCTTTATACATCTAAAACTATTTTAAAAGTATGTTTATCTCAAAAAGAAATATTAAATAGTCACTTGCCTATGACTCTAACATGCTTTCCCTAGAAAGAGAATGTGCGTCCGTACAAGAATGTCCATGAGAATATCCCTACCAGCTGTATTTGGGCATCGGGTAAGTGAGCCGTAGTGCATCCATATAATGGATATGCTACCAAACAGTGGAAAGGAGTGAGTTATTGATACATGCTACAACATGGATGAATCTTAAAACAATTATGCCAAGTGAAAGAAGCCAGACAAAAAAAAAAAGCATGGGTTGTGTGGGTTCACATGGGAAGGTCCTGGTCATGCATCCTGGGGCCGCTCGGCACACACATGCCTGTGACCCCGGCTGGCTAAAGCTGGGCGGGTCATGGTGTTAAGACCTTGTCAGAGCGGCTGTCTCTGTTTTTCTTGAAATAAATAAACTCAGAAAAAACGACTGAAGGAGGAAGACCTGACTCCCCAATGTGCCCTCTGAGCTCTGCCAATGCCAACCTGAATGTAAAAGCCTAGGTACTTGTTAGAGCCTTTTTCCACGGGAAGCAATCTTTTTTTTTTTTTGGAGAAGTTTTTTTGCTATGGGGCGCGTGCGCTCGCCAGACAGAGAGAAACAGAGAGACAGAAAGCGAGAAATCACCCCCCAGGGGGGATGGCCATGCCGCAATCCCTTCTCCTCCATTCTCCTCTCGGGATCCTGGGCATGAACACACACGGCCTGGTGTGAGTTTAAGCTGCCAGGTCGAGGACACGGATCGCAGTCAACTACGTGGGAGTCCAGCGACATAGCCATTACGCTAACTGCTGGTCCCGGGAAGCAATCTTAAAACTGAACACAACTGAAAACAGTGATAACAGACAAATTAGTTATTTTTACTTTTCATACTATTTAAAGAAAATTATCTGACTTGTGACTAATGGCATTATATAAGTACAATTCATTTTATTTATTATTTATTATCATTACCTGTTGCTATTTTTATTACTATTATTAATTTACTTATTTAGAATTATTTAATTTTATTTTATTTATTCATTCATTTATTTTGATTTGACCAGAGAGAGACACAGAGAGAGAGAGAGAAAGTGAGAAAGCAAGCCACCAGGTCTGGGACTCGGACTGTGGTCAGCCATGTGGGAGCGTACAGCGCCTTAATCACCATGTCACCTACTGGGCCCTATTTTATTTATTAAAAATCCTTAATTTTATTAATTTTTGTAACTGTTTTTTAAATTCTTTTAACATAACTCAAACCTTTAACAACATGCGTTAGTCTTTTTAGTTTTTAACCCTTCTTTTCTTTTGCTCGGAGATTGTCTAGCCATTTTACCTTAAGACAAAAACTTTTCTATATAAAATTCCTTTTATACTCAATATTTTTTCCAGCCCGGGGCATTTGACACCTCTGGAAAGGCCATTAAGGTTGTAACTTTGTATGTAGGACTATGCATATTTACCAGAATATTTAAACTCTTAGCAAATTTAGCTTTTAGTACATATCAGCAGCTTACGAATATGTGGTTTATAAACAAATGAAAACTGTTTAACAAATTTTTTCAATGTCCTGACAAAGTCTAATATAACCAGCCACTGCCCCCCCCTCCGTTTTTTGTATGGGGTAATAACTGCTCTGTAAGATTCATTAGCATTTTCAAAGGTCAATCGTTTCAACAAAATTTGTCCCACGTCTGGATATGGCTTGCATCAAGTGGGAAATAAAATCTTGCTATAGCTTACTAGGTCCCTGCTGCACACTGATCAAACTCCCTGTCCTTTGATCCGTATCAGGAAGCCTCCTCCAGCATCTCAAGCATATAATGTTAATCTGCTGATATGCTTGCAGTGTATATCCAATTCGTGCACCAGTATTGGCAAAATTCCCTGTTCCAGTCAACATTTTTTATGTGCTAGGTATTCCATGCCATTGATTCCTATTTGCCTGTTCTTGGGCTTCCTTAGACCAATTGACTTCCACAAAAGATAATCTCCTCCCAACAAGCACACCTTGCTTATCACTTGCCAATCATTAGGCGGAAGTGCTGATTGAGTAGCCATCTCTCTCTCTTTTTTTTTTTTGTGAGAGTTTTTTTTGCTATAGGGCGCATGTGCTCGCCAGACAGACAGAGAGAGACAGAGAGACAGAAAGCGAGAAATCACCCCCCAGGGGAGATGACCACGCCACAATCCCCTCTCCTCCATTCGGGATCTTGGGCATGCACGCACACGTGCCCAGCGTGAGTTTAAGCCACCAGGTCTGGGACTCAAACTGTGGTTGACAACGTGGGAGTCCAGAGACATAGCCATTATACCAACTACTGGTCCCCGAGTAGCCATCTCTAATGCCGCCATTGTATACATGCCGCAGGGCCATATTGTATGCAGGTCGTTTTTAGTTCTTTTAGAGTTTTAAAGGATATCAGCTCATGCTGATGCTGAGTTTGTTTCAGGTTGTTAGGGTTGGGAGCCTCTATAACTGGACATAATTTAAATCCTAAAATGCCTTCCCTACTTGTGCAATGTAAAGTTCTCTAGAGAGGGGTTAAAGTGGGGGATGTCCTTTCACTCCTAGCACTGTTTGATATGTAAGCAGGTTTTGACTGGGAAGCAGCGGTCTGCAGTAG
Source organism: Tupaia belangeri chinensis (assembly GCF_000334495.1). Lineage (NCBI taxonomy): Eukaryota > Metazoa > Chordata > Mammalia > Scandentia > Tupaiidae > Tupaia > Tupaia belangeri. The sequence continues at coordinate 290,213 of NW_006201110.1, forward strand.
GGGAGCTCTCGGCCAAAAGGCAGTGACTCCCTTCTCCCCCTTACGGCTGCTTTGATCTGCAATGTTAAGTCTGCCTAGCTCTAGGAGATTGTCTCTTTCTTTTCCAGGATCTACCTCTCTGTCCTTGTCTTTAGTTACAAACTCTGATTTCTTAGGTATTAGGAAGATGTTTTTTGGTGGAGTTACCAAACCAGCTCTGGTTCTTCTGGAGGATTTTGCCTCAAGTACTTCTTAATTAAATTCTACAGGGAGAAGGCAAAAAATAGGAATCCTGTTTGTTCTCTCTGACATGTATCACTCCCTGATTTGTTCTCCAACCTTGTCCCAGGTTTCCTCATTAACTGTTTCCTGCTCCAGGACCGAGGGGCATGTTTCCTACACAAAATACAGGAAATGATGTAACTACTTGACCCTAACTTTACTGCCTCTAGCTTTTAACATATAAAACAAAGTTTGAACATAGAAATCTCTGTCTTTAGACAATAATTGTATCCCCACATTTTACAACCTACTCTAACTGAATCCACTTCTTTTCTCGCTTCGTTAGTTCCTTCTTTTACTCTATGTAGTCCTTACTTTACTGTATTATCTCCAACTGGATTCAAGGAGTATCCACTCACCTGATTCTTTGTAGTTCCTCTGTTACTCAGGCCCCACATTGGGCACCACTTGCTGTGTCCCATATGGCTGAACACATGCACTGAGTGGAGCAGTTAGAGAATAAACATAAAAATAAACACACAAAGACATACAAGTAGAGAAAAGTGGGGATCAGGTGGTCCCTACTCCTCTGATAGAGGAAGCAGCAGCCATTCTCAGGTTTATTCTTTTAAAGGGCAAAAAAGGCAGGAAGGGGAAGTGGACTGCAAAGATAGTTTTTTTCAGATGTTAATTGACTGAAGATATGATGACTTCTGGTGCCATGTAGTTCTATGTGAGTTTTATCTTCTCTGGCCTTTTCTGATTAACACATATGGCTTTCTTTAACTGATACTGCTCTGCAGTTTTGACACAGAGACAACTTGCATATTCATTTAATGGCATGCATTTGGCTTTGCAAATGGCAGCCCAAAGAACCACACTTCTGCATGTGCTTAAAGGTGACCATATGTTGCCTGGATTTACTGCCCTGTACATACATCCATTCAGTTTGTCAGTCCTTTGGGTAACAAATAAGTCCTGAAGACTCATGTGGTGCCAGGCGCTATTGTAGAGGGTATGGTAGAGAACAGAACAGGAAATATCTCCTTTGCAAGCTCAAATGTCCAGATCAGAGACACAGAAAACTACAGGAAGCAGGTTGAGAAGACCAGAGGGTCTCTGCCATGCAGGGTCTGCTTTAGTGAAGGTGGCCAGTGAAGTCTCTTTGATGCAGAATCATTTGGTGAGACCAGAATGTGACCAAGAAGCCAGCCACACAAGGACCTGGACAAGTTGAGAGGAGTGTCCCAGGCAAGGAACTGCATGTGCATCCTAGGGCTTGAAGGAGGGCAGTTGAAGGGAGCTGAGTTTTTGGGGTTTTTTTTGTTTTTGTTTTTGTTTTTTTTTAACATATGATAATCAATTTATTTAAAAAGTTGACTTAGGCATCTGCAATGGTGACTTCAACCTCCACTCCTGGTTCGATACTGATGGAAGTAATCTGTTTAACAATCTCAGAAGGATTGTGCAAATCAATGAGTCACTTGTGGATTCTCATCTGGAAACAATCCCAGGCCTTAGAACCTTCACCACAAGGTGTTTTCCTTGTAGTGATTCTCAAAGTCTTGGTAGGCATCGGAACTGGTCCTTTCACCTTGAGATTCTTTTCCTTTACACCTCTGATTAAGTCAGCACACACTTTCTCCAGGGACTTTACATTGCAGCTGGTTAAAGTAATTCTAATTCGGTGAATGACCACCTCTCGCCCCACAGGTGTTTTTCCAGTATCTTTAAAAGTCATGGCTGCGGCGCCATTTCCTGACCGACCTGTTCCTCTGCGAGAGCAAACAGCGGTGAGTCAGGAGCAGAGCGGGCCGCGAAGCCCCGAGTCACCTGCATCCGCTTCTTCCGCAAAGAGCTGAGGGGTTTTTGTTTGTTTGTTTGTTTTGTTTATTCATGCTAGCGCATGTGAGAAAGAGCGACAGAGAGAAGCACCCTCAACAGGTCTGGTCATGCCACAATCCCCTCTCCCCAGCCCTCCAGTTTGTCAGGATCTTGGGTGTGCAGCGTTTTTCAGGTTGAGGTTAAATTCATGGCAGGCCATGTGGCTTCCAGAGCTGTAGCCAAATGTGCTACGCTATGCCACCTCAGCTGGGCCGGGCGAGTTATTTGAACTCCAATGAAAAGTCATTGGACAGTTTTATTATTTTAAGGCTTTTGTGTGTTTTTAGACATGTTTGTTAAGATAAATTTTTATTTAGTTACTTACATTTATGTATTGATTTTTACGTTTTTGCCATGGAGCACATGCACTTACAGAGAAAGAGGGAAGGTGGGAAATCACCCTGCGGGGGGATGGCCACACCACAATCCCTTCTCCTCCACTCTTTTCTCAGGATTTTGGGCATACATGCACACATGCCTGGTGTGAGTTTAAGCCACTGGGTGCGGGACTTGAACTGCAGTTGACCACATAGGAGTCCAGTGACATAGTCATTCTACTATCTGCTAGTCCCTATTCCATTTTAATTTGTATCACAAGTTACATGCGAATTTAAATAAGCCATCTTCAGCTGCAAACATCAACATTACTTGAGTTGGTTTTCTGTTTTCTTTCTAAACTGCATTTTTTTTTCCTTTGAAGGTTTTTTGCCACAGGGTGCATGCATTTGCCAGAAAGGGGAGAGGGGAGAGACAGAGAGAGACAGTGAGAGGGAAAGTGAGAAATTACCCCCCCAGGGGGGATGACCACACTGCAATATCTTCTCTTCCAGTCTCCTGAGATTTGGGACACTCATGCACATGTGCCCACAGTGATTTTCGCCAGTAGGTCCAGGACTAAAACTGTGGTAGCCATGTGGAAGTCCAACACCTTAACCATTATGTCACCTGCTCGCCCCATAACCTGCATAGTTTTAATACATATTTTTAAACTGTGGGATGAGAAGTATAAAATGCCATAAAGATAATTCAAATATGTATTCTCTACACACAATAGCATTATTTTACCAGGTATCAGAATATGCATTTAAGGTATTTTCTCAAAATATAATGATGTACTTGAAGACATTTATTTAAAAATTTTTAAAGAATTATTTATTTTTATTTATTTATTTTAATTTGAGCAGAGAGAGGGAGAGAGAGGGAGACAGAGAGAGACACACACACATAAAGTGAGAAGGCAAGCAACCAGGTCCGGAACTTGAACTGCAGTTGACCATGTGGGAGTCCAGTGCCCTTAACCACTGTGCCACCTGCTGGCTCTGAAGGCATTTATTTTGTCTTACCTGCTTCTTGTATAACACCATTACAGTGCCAGGCAGTTGTTAGTCAGATATATATTGGACTTTAGAAAGTAAATGCTTCTTAGTATAGTCCAGTGCCTGGATTTCTCTGATCCAAAGGCAGGAGCTGCAAAACTGTCGTAATTTCAAAACAAAAACAAAATGTGTAAAACAAGGTATTCAAGTTCAGGAGTGGGAAAGGGACAGGGGTTGGGAAGAAAAGTGGTCACCAGGCACATTAACTCGCAGGCACACTGACTCGGAAGCTTTCCCCAGACCCGTTTTCTGGTGTGTCTCAGGAGTGAGACATGCCCTTCCGAGGTTGGCGCTGCTTTTCAAAGGCAGTCAGAAGTAGTCTTCAGAGGCGCAATTCCGGGAGGGCTATTCAATTTCTATCAGGTCCTGGGCAGTGTCTGGGTGGCCAGGCAGTGCAAAAGCATCGGAGTTGGTGCGAACAGTCCGTAGCCAAGATTCCAGCAGGAGTCAGAGCCCAGCAGTTTGGAGCTGGGGAGTTATTCGTGAAACAAATTCACTGCACCCTGGCTCACTCAGAACCCCACACATTGGAGTCCAGGCTAGGCTAGTGTTTATCCATTCCTGGTGAAGGACTGCGTTTCAGGGTCCACGAAGTCCTTGTCCTGAGCCAAGAGGGGGATCTCTCTCTTGATATAGGGGACTACCCACTGTTCTGCTGCCCCCACTGAAGCGACTGGTTAGAAATGTCACCTTCAGGTGTCATTCAAGAATCTGGCCTCAAAGAAACTCATGTATAAGAGGCTGCCTGGCAGAACCAGCAGGTGGCATAATGGCTACATCCTGGACTCCCATGTAGTCGACCATGGTTCAAGTCCCGGATCTAATAGCTTAAACTCATGCCAGACACGTGTGTGTGCATGCCCAAGATCCCGAGAGGAGAATGGAAGAGAAGAGATTGTAGCGTGGCCATCCCCCCATAGGGTGAGGTGATTTCTTGTTTTCTATCTCTCTGTCTCTCTGTCTTGCTGGTGAGCACACACACTCTATAGCAAAAATCTCTCCAAAAAAAATAAATAAATAAATAAAAAAGCTACAAGAGATAGGGGAATGAGGTTTCAGAAGTAGTTGATTATCAGACAGAAGAGTGTATCTTGTCAATATAAAGTTTTCTGATCCATGACTACAAGATACATTTATATCATCTTTTGTAATTTCTTTCTGACGAGTGCACGTACCCAATAGCAAAAACCTCTCCGAAAAAAAAAAAAAAAAAAAAAAAAAAAAGAGGCTTCCTCCTGGATCAAGAAGTCAGGACGCTGGACAGGGTCTGCGCTGAAGGCTTTGGGAAGGGCCACTGGGCAGGCGGGTGGATGGCCTGGGCCAGCAGGTTGGCGTTCTCGCAGAGCGGCCACCACGCCTTGTCCACGAGCTCTGTTTCCCCTGTGGAGGGCATGGTTGTGTGTCAGGAGGTCCTGCAGCAAAACAGCCAGCCTCCAGCAGTGCACCGCTGCCCTCATCCTGCGGCCAGGAGTTACAGATTCTTCTTTTATTATTTTACTTTTTTTATTTTTAATAATTCTTTTTTTTAAAAAAGAATTATTTTATTTAACTTTATTAATTCATTTATTTCATTTTTAGAAATTTGACCAGAGAGGGACAGAGCAAGAGAGAGAGAGAGAAAGTGAGAGAGCAAGCTTCCAGGTCCAGGACTTGAACCGTGGTTGGCCATGTGGGAGTCCAGCATCCTTAACCACCATGCCACCTGCCAGCCCCAAGTTACAGATTCTTTACAGACATGTAAAAGGGGTGGATATTGCTCATTAACCAGACCATAAAGGGATAACACAGAGACGTCATTAAAAAGAAACACCAGTGACTTCCTTCCAGGGTCCTTACCCTACCTGCTTGTAAGTGGGTCTAACTCCTATCTCACCACCAATTGTTTTCCAAAGTGGCTGTATTGGTTTACACCAATGCAATTGGTTACTCTCATCAATAATACATGAAAATTCGAGTCATTTGACATCCTTTTTTTGAAGAGATTTTTGCCTTAGGGTGTGTGCGCTCACTAGAGAGAGACATAGGCAGTGAGAGGGAAAGTGAGAAGTCACTCCCCAGGGGGAATAGCCACACCGCAGTCCCTTCTCCATTCTCCTCCTGGAATCTTGGGTATGAATGCACATGTGCCTGGCGTGATTTTCAAGTCACCAGGCCCAGGACTTGAACTGTATCCATTCATGTGGAAGTGCAGCAACATAACCACTATGCCATCTGCTGGCTTGAAAGAGAAATGAACTCAATGCTGCAATCCTCTAGCTCCCAGTAGTTTTCACCATCGGGTGGATGCCACATGCCAACGTCCTTTCAAACCCTTGACATTGTCAGGGTTTGTGGTTTATTGTTTTAGCTACATTTAAAAAAATAATTCTTTTATTATTATTATTTTAAATTTGCTACAGGGCACATGCATTCATGAGAGAGAGAGAGAGAGAGAGAAAACAAGCCTCCAGGTTTGGGACTCAAAACAGTCAGCCATGTGGGAATCTAGCACCTTAACCACCACACCACCTGCTGGCCCATTATAGCTATTTTAATAATGTTATAGTCATTGTGGCATAATATGTGTCTCCCTAATGGCTAATAATCTTGAACCCCTTTTCATTTCTATTATTAACCATCCATATGCCTTCTTTAAAAAAAAAATTGCTGGGACCAGCAGATGGTGTAATGGTTATGTCACTGAACTTGCATGTAGTTGAGAGTCACTGACTTAAAACTCATGCTGGGGAGGAGGCAGGTGGCATGGTGGTTATGGGCACTGGACTCCCACACAGTTGACTGCAGTTCAAGTCCCGTACCTGGTGGTTTGCTTTAAACAACAACAACAACAACAACAACAAAAACTCATGCTGGGTGTGGGGTCAGCAGATGCTGTAATGGTTACATCGCTGGACTCCCACATAATTGATTGCAGTTTGAGTCCCAGACCCGGCAGCTTGAAACTCATGCTGAGAGCGTGTGCGTGTGTGCCCAAAATCCCAAGAGAAGACTGGAAGAGAAAGGATTGTGGTGTGGCCATTCCTCCTTGAGGAGTGATTTCTCACTGTTTCTCTGTCTCTCCAGTGAGTGCATGAGCACTATACCCAAAGCTTTTCTAAAAGAAACCAAAAAACACATACAAAAAAAAAACCTCATGCAAAGCACATGTGCATGTGTGCCTAAAATCCTGAGAGGCAAATGGAGAAGGGATTGCAGAGAAGGGATTGCAGCATGGCCACCCCCCCCCCCGGGATGGAGGGTGATTTCTTGCTTTCTGTCTCTCTGGTGGGTGTATGTGCCCTATAGAAAAATCTCTCAAAAAAAAAAATTGCCAGAGGGTCCATGTACTTTCTGGAGAGAGACAGAAAAGGAGAGAGAAAATGAGAAAGCGTTCCCAGGGGAATGGCTATGCCACAACCCATTTTTCTCCCTTTTGGAATTTTGGGCACATGCACATGTGTGCATGTGGCGTGTTTTTGAAGCTACTGAGTCTGGGACTCAAACCATGCAGTCAGCCATGTGGGATCCAGTCACCTTAACTGCTGGCCCTTATGTCTTCTTTTGGGACATTTCTGTTTAAGTTTTTGTCCACTTTCTAATTGAGCTGTTTGTCTTACTATCCAGTGTTGAGAATTCTTTATATGTTCTAGATACATGGTCTATTTTTCTTTCTTTTTTTAAAAGAATTAATTAATTTTACTTTTTAAAATTTGACCAGAGAGGGAGGAAGAGAAAACGAGAAAGCAAACTGCCGGGTTTGGGACTCAAAGGACATTCAGCCATGTAAGAGTCCAGCACCTCAACCACCACGCCACTTGCCAGACCAGGTTTATTCTTATTTCTAGAAATTGCCTGCCCTCACTGGAGAGCTTGAGAGAGTAAGCCCCCCTCAACTGGGTGGTTTATGCCATCATGCTTCTCCACTGTTCTACCCTGTCAGGACTTGGCACGTGCATGCACACACACCAGGTGTTTCCTAAACTGCTGGGGCCGAGACTCAGCGGCAGTGTACTACCTGAGATCCAGTCCATACTCACAGAGCTTAACTGCTGCCTTACTGGGTTGGCCCACACTTACAAGTCTTTTTGATCAGATAAGGGTTTTTGGGCAAATATTTTCTTCTAGACTGTGGCTTATCTTTTTGCTTCCTTTTCCTTCTTTGCTGTAGGGCATGTGCACTCATTGGAAAGAGACAGAGAAAGGGGAAGTGAGGAAAAAACCTCTAATGGGGGTATGGTCACATGGGATTTGGGGCACATATGCACATGCCCCCGGTGTGATTTTCAAATTGCTGGGTCTGGGACTCAAACTGCGGTCTGCCATGTGTGTGTCCAGTTCCTTACCCACCATGTCACCTGCTGGCCCTCTTTTTGTTTTAATGATGTTAAATATAAATTATGGAAGACCATAATTTTGGACTGAGCCTTTACATCAGGCCCTGCAAGAGACAAACCAGAATAGAAGGTGCAGGAAGTGAGACGAAATTAAACTGACTTAGAAATAGGCCAGTTTTCAAAAAAACAGGCGTGTCATAGTGTGAGGTGCCGAGCCAGCCTGAGCTGCACAAGGGAGGTCCTGCTGGTTGAACCCATGCAAGGAACGTGGCCTGAATGAGTGGCTGCTGCTGCGACGTGAATCCCCAGGCTGCACTATTGCTTCCTTGTACCAAGGTATCTTGGGAACAACAGCTATCCTGCTTCGCCCAGTGGGCACCATTCAGTCTCAGAGTCGGGGAGTTCGTCCATCCATGAGTCTCTAATAAAAGGCAACACTATCATTACTCAACTTAATGAAACATTATTATTTTATTGAAGTTTCTGCCATAGGATAAATGAGCTCACGGGAAACAGTGAGACGGAAAGTAAGAAATCACCCCCCAGGGACAACAGGGTCATCTCAATCCCTTTCCTTCTCCTCCTCCCAGGATCTCTGGCATGGCACACACTGGCAGTGTTCAAGCTTCTGGCTTCCAGAGTCCATGTGGAAGTCCTGGGTCCTTTTTTTTTTTAAAGAGCAAAATTTTTGCTGTAGGACATGTGGGCTCACTGGAGAGACAGACAGGAGAAATCACCCCACAGGGGGAATGGCCACCCCACAATCCCTCCTCCTCCATTCTGAGTCTCTGGGGATTTCGGGCACGTTAAGCACAGGCGCCCAACGTTGAGTTTGCCGGGGACTCTGACCAGGCCACTGTGTGGGGGTCCAGCGACCTAACCATTATACCACTCTGGTCCCTGGAGTCCAGGGTCTTCACCACCACATCACATGCTGGCCCCAAATTGTTATTTATTTTTTATGGAGAAAAAACATTTCTGTTCATTTATTTATTTATTTATTTAATTTTTTTTTGAGAGGTTTTCACTATAGGGCGCGTGCGCTTGCCAGACAGACAGAGAGAGACATAGAGACAGAAAGCGAGAAATCACCCCCCAGGGGGGATGGCCACACCGCAATCCCTTCTCCTCCATTCTCCTCTCGGGATCTTGGGCACGCACGCACACGCGCCCGGCGTGAGTTTTAAGCCACCAGGTCCAGGACACAAACCGCGGTCGACTACGTGGGAATCCAGCGACATAGCCATTACGCTAACTGCTGGTTCCCTGTTCATTTATTTTATGGACAGCAATTTTCATCATAATTATAGAACTTTAAACAATTTTTCAAACAGTGAAAGTACAAATAAAAGGCAGAAGAAGGTCTTTATATGCTAACATAATGCAGTTTACATAATGCAATTTTCACAATGCAGCTTAGTGGGAATACTGCTCAGCTTTCTCATTCATTCATTTAAAATGTGGTAAAAATGAAAAAACACATTTTGGAATAGAATAGTAGGAAACTAGTTAAACTAAACCCACTTAAGAATAGTAAGTTTGCTGAAAGGAAGTGACAAAATAACTCTATATAAATTTACTGTATTTTATTTGCTGATTTTTCTTCTAACACTTTTATGTGGAGACTAGAAGGTACTCTAAGTAAACATATGTCATGAGTAACATGAATTATATTTTAATTATTTTTATAATTTCAAGAAATATTCTGTGGGTTGGGGCCGACAGGTGGCGTGGCAGCTTAGAGCGCTGAACTCCCACATGGCCGACTGTGATTTGAGTCCTAGACCTGGCAGCTTGCTTTCTCACTTTCCTTCCCTCCCATTTTCCTTCCCTCTCTGGTCAAATTAAAATAAGAAAGAAAGAAGAAAGAAAGAAAGAAAGAAAGAGAGAAAGAGAGAAAGAGAGAAAGAGAGAAAGAGAGAGAGAGAGAGAGAGAAAGAGAGAAAGAGAGAGAAAGAGAGAGAGAGAGAGAAAGAAAGAGAGAAAGAAAGAGAGAGAGAAAGAGAGAAAGAGAGAGAGAAAGAGAGAAAGAAAGAAAAAGAAAGAAAAAGAAAGAAAGAAAGAAAGAAATTTAATAAATAATTCTTTAAAAAAAAGATTTTAATCGCCTACATTTTGTATAAAATTTTAACTGCTGGTCCTCATTTTAGCAGTTTTTAATAAGGATTTATATAAGATTATTTTTCTCCCGCATGTTCTCAATTGTTTCCTCTTCGTATTTGCCCTTTTCCTTTCCTACCTGGCGAGACTTGGCTTTCCGTTCAAGGATCTCTTTGCGGTCTTTGTCCAGCTTTAGTCTATGGTAACCGCCTTGCTGTGGCAAACCCCCACGTGGACCGCTGTGCCCTTAGCCTTCTCCCGCTGCACCCGCTCAACATAGGTGACAGATTTCTTCCTGTAAACCTGGACCACTTTGCCACTGTGCTGCCCTTTACAGTGTCCTCGCACAACCTGAACGTCACCGTCCTGTCGGATGGGCATAGGTCGCACGTTGTACTTCGGCCTCCGCTCTTTGGAAGGGGGAGACATAATCTTCCTTTGGATGTGGGAAGGCGCACTGAAATGCCTTTTACGGTTCTTGCTTCGGTCAGAAGTCCCGGAAGGACTGAACTTCATTTCGGCTGCTGCCGTTCCGGCACTGGCCGCGAAAGAGAAAGCAACCTATTTTTTTAAAAGGTAAAGCTTCTAAATCAAAAACATGGCAAGATAAAAATCAAGTTCTATGAATAAATATTTTTAAATGAAGTGCTTCAGGATCATAACACTGACAACACTAATTGTCTTTTCTAGTCTTGGCAGTCCTGTTGCATACTGTTTGGGTGAGTGATGGGATAATTTCACTTCATTTTCTCTCTGTTTATTCTGGATCATGTAAGAGAAGAATATTAAAATAATTAACACCTCTAAGCAAAGTATTTGATAAAGTTTTTAGTTGAAATATAATGTTAAAATAAAAAATAAACTCTAATACATTGATCCTAGAGTATACAACTAAACCCCCACCTGCTAATGGCCAACCTCACCAAGAATCAGATTTAAAAATAAGTCATTCAATATTAGTATTAATTACTTTTACATATTAAGATCAAGCAATTTCACAAAGAGCCATTTCATCAGCAGGTTGAGTTATCATTTACCTAATTATCAATAATAGGTGTCTATATATGCTTAAATTATTGAATGCTTTATTCATCAAAATTTTTTCAGGGACCAGCAGTTAGCATAATGGCTATGTCGCTGGACTCCCATGTAGTCGACCATGGTTTGCGTCCCGGACCCAGTGGCTTAAACTTATACCGGGCGTGTGTGTGTGTGCGTGTGTGCCCAAGATGCCAAGAAGAGAATGGAGGAGAAGGGATTGTGGCGTGGCTATCCCCCCTGGGGGGTGATTTCTCATTTTCTGTCTCTATGTCTCTCTCTATCTGGCGAGCGCACACGCCCCACAGCAAAAAACCTCCCCAAATAAATAAATAAATAAAATAAAATTTTTTTTCAGCAGCAACAATGGAAGCATTCATAAACAGGTAAAATGTAAGATGAAACAAATTATTTCCATTTCTTACACCTGTAGACAATTAATTTGATAGTGGCCTTCTACCCCCCAAAAAATAAAAGTACTTAATTAATAAACATTTACTCTTGAGCATGAATCTTTACCAATAGCCAAAAACCTCATTCCACTAGAAAAAGTATAAAAGATTTCATTAATCAACGTTTCCATTTGAATGGTTTAATAGATAAACTATAATCAAACCATAAACATAGTTTATATGTGTTGCATAATTTGTCATGTAGTTTAAAGTAAGGTTACATATTATAAATGATTAAGAAGAAGCATGTTCTCTTCCTTGATCACCTGGTTTTTGTTGTTGTTGTTTATAAAATTAATCGCAGTCAGCAGGGCAGACATCGCCTTGAGCTTCGTGAATGACATCCAAGAGGTGGGAAGGGTTAGTTCTCAGTTGCTGCCCGTCACGACGCCAGGTGGCTTCTTCTGCAGTGAAGGTGTAACCGCTAATCCCATTACACTGGTACTGAATCTTGCAGACATCAAAATGATCACGAGGTTCCTTTTCATCCCACCTTTCCCAAACGACTGGAAGTCGCTTCACCAGGGACCTCATGTTGGTCTCCTCTTCCAAAAAGGCAGCAGCTTCTGCTGTCTACCCCGAAATGTTATTTTTTTTAACAGTCCTTTTAAAGAGCATCCGGCTTTTATTTTGAAGTCCATTTACCCCAAACGAATTTTTTTTTCTTTTTAGGGACTGCGCTTTCGGTATATTGAAGAAATCTTGCCTAACCCAGTCACGAAGCTTTTCCCTAAGTTTTCTTCTAGAAATCTTGAGATTTTGCGTAGAGGTTGCGAACCACTTTAATTTTTGTATGTAGGGTCGGGAGATTTATTCCTACGCATTCCCGGTCGTTCCGAATCTTTCGTGGAGGCGCCGGGCCACCGCGGTCCGACACACAGGAGGTGCGACTCTATTCCGGGGTCCCTGCACCGCCCGCGCACAGGAGCCTCTGTGCCTCGCCCACGCCACCCACCCGGACAGCCGCCCCGCGCCGTGCTCGCACCCTGAGCCTCCGATCCGGGCTCCGCCCATCACCGAAGAGCGCGCGGCCGAGATCTGAGTCCAGCCTGGCGCGAAGCCCCGCCTACTGCGCGTGCGCGGGCCCCGGCAGGGGTAGCCCCCGGGGGGAGGTCCTCTCTATGAGGGGGTCCTCTCGGGGTGCCGCGGTGCAGCCGGCCTGGCCCGGCGGGGGGGGGGTGCGCTGCATAGGACCGGAGGTTCCTGCTCTGTGACACCGCAGTCACTCTGCCCAGAGACGCCGAGCGTAGCGCCGGGCCGACGGCGAGCACTCGGAACCCGTCGCCAGGGTCCCGCCTCCGCAGCGCGTAAGGGGCCGGCGTCGCCACGCCCGCAGCCCTCGGCGTCTCGGAGCGCCCGGGCCCTCTCTGGTGCGCAGGCGCGCGCCCGCGCTGCTCCGCCTCCGGTGCTGTGACACCGCAGTCACTCTGCCCAGAGACGCCGAGCGTAGCGCCGGGCCGACGGCGAGCACTCGGAACCCGTCGCCAGGGTCCCGCCTCCGCAGCGCGTAAGGGGCCGGCGTCGCCACGCCCGCAGCCCTCGGCGTCTCGGAGCGCCCGGGCCCTCTCTGGTGCGCAGGCGCGCGCCCGCGCTGCTCCGCCTCCGGTGCAGTTTGGCCGCAACCGTGAGCGGTCCAGGGCTCGCTTGGTTGCTACAGAGACGGGCGAGCGCCGATCCGTGAGCGCTGGGGGCCAGCGGCGGGACCTGGGCTACGGGGGACCCGAGCGCCATGTCTTTCCGGGACCTCCGCAGTAAGGCTGACCCGCCCCAGACTTAGAGGTCGTCCAGACACGGGGGCTCGGCCGGCAGTGCCCTGTCAGCCCCCTGGGGCCCTGGGCTGCGGGGACCGCCCCGACTCTGCAGCAAGGCGGCCAGAGCGCTGCAGGCTCGTCTCGTAGCTCTTTCCGCGACATCGGAAGGCCCTAGCGCGGACGGGAACAAGAGTGTTAATTTCACCTCATTTTAACCCATTAAATGTCGTTACTTGGGGCAGCTCGCTGCCATGGGGGAAAATGCACGGAAAACGCGGAGATTTTGGAGTTGGGTGAGCCCGGAGTCTAGAGAAACGAAAAACACCCGCAGCGGGCGGGGTCGGTGCTGGATGGCGGCACGTGCGACTGCCGGGAGAGGGAGAGGGCGGCGGCGGCTGGAGGTGGTAGCCGTGTGCCGGTGCTGTTCCGAGCGCCCGGGACGACTCTGCCCTCATTTAGAGGGCACAGACGACCCGTAACTTGGGCAAGTGGCACAGTGGTAAGGGGTGCACGGGAGTTTGAACTCGGATTGTCTGAACTGAAGTCTGCCTCTTTCCCGAAGGGCTGGTGAGGAGACGGGAACTGGGTGCCTTTGCTGGGGACAGTAAGGAGTGGAAGGACGGGAGTTAGCGACTTCTCCCCGGGGGACACCTGTTAGACGCCAGGCTTTTTACATTCGTCCCGCTTTCCTTCTCACTTTAGCAGTGAAGTGGGTGCTTCTCAGGTGTGGATGAAGCGCTTTGAGGCACAGAAACGTAAAGTAGCTTGCTTTAGGTCGCACAGCTAGAACTGGGTGGAACCAAGGATTAAGATTTCGTGAGTCACAGGACCGGCAGGTGGCGCAGTGGTTACGCGGCTGGAGGTGGTAGCCGTGTGCCGGTGCTGTTCCGAGCGCCCGGGACGACTCTGCCCTCATTTAGAGGGCACAGACGACCCGTAACTTGGGCAAGTGGCACAGTGGTAAGGGGTGCACGGGAGTTTGAACTCGGATTGTCTGAACTGAAGTCTGCCTCTTTCCCGAAGGGCTGGTGAGGAGACGGGAACTGGGTGCCTTTGCTGGGGACAGTAAGGAGTGGAAGGACGGGAGTTAGCGACTTCTCCCCGGGGGACACCTGTTAGACGCCAGGCTTTTTACATTCGTCCCGCTTTCCTTCTCACTTTAGCAGTGAAGTGGGTGCTTCTCAGGTGTGGATGAAGCGCTTTGAGGCACAGAAACGTAAAGTAGCTTGCTTTAGGTCGCACAGCTAGAACTGGGTGGAACCAAGGATTAAGATTTCGTGAGTCACAGGACCGGCAGGTGGCGCAGTGGTTACGTCTGGACTCCCACGACTTCTGCTGTGTTTCGAGTTGCGTTCCCAGTGGCTTGAAACTCATGCCAGATGCGTGCATATGTGCCTAAGATCCTTTGGGAGGTGATTTCTCTCTTTCTGTCTCTGTCTCTCCTGCAGGTGCACGTGTCCTATAACAAAAATCTCTCTTAAAAAAAAAAAAAAGACTATGACTCAAAACTTTCTTGCCTTTTTACAGTGTTATTTTCTGAATCCAAAGCAGTTCGGCTAACTGGCTCCGCACGCCTAGGAGGTGATTGCTATTTGGTGTGATCTGAGGGACTTCTGTAAGGCCAGTTTTCTCGCCAAATTGCTGGTGCCTGAAACTTCAGCCTGAGAGATTACTCCTTTCACTTACGAATTGCTCTTTTTTTCCTTTCTTTTTTTCTTTTTTGTAAGTTTTTGCCATCAGACATGCACTTGCCAGAGAGAGAAGGAGAGACAAAGAGAAAATGACAAGTCACCCCCCAGAGGGTTCGCCCGCTGCAATCCCTGCTCTTCCATTCTCCTCTCTGGATTTTGAATGCACACACGCGTGCCCAGGTGTTTCTCTCTCTCTTTTTTTTTAAATAAAGTTTTCCCCATTTATTTATTTTTACATTTTTCCACTAACATTTCCTTTACATATCAAGTTTTTGCTCATACTCCATAGTTCCTGGCAGTTAATAACCTTCAAAATTTCAAACTACTGGATTTTAAAGATAATTTTCAAACTATTTCTTATAATTTTGTATAAGTTTGTGACTCTATAACAATGGAGACAATATGGTTTTAAATATTTTTGAGAATAAGTTTACATGTCAACTACTCAGATTGTTGAAAAGCAAATGCCTAGCACACAAGTTCATCTTCAGGTCTGACATTCCAGTCAAAGCCCTGTCCAATAATGAGTATTTCCAATTTCAGATTCAATGCAACAGCGGTTATTGAACTTATGCAAATAACCCTTCTGCTGAAAAATAAGAATACTTCCAAGTATTTCCAGTTCAAGAGGGGTCAGGAAGGAAGAAAAGTTTGTTTCCATTTAAAGAAACAAACAAGAAAAATATTTTAACAAATCGCTGAACCTATCAACAACTCAAAAGAAAGTAAAAGGGTGTAGACTGACAGTGCGTGTAGACTGACGGTGTGGGGAGAAAGGGCCCAGAAGGTGCCTGGGAATTTTTTTTTTTTAATTTAAAAAAATCTGGCAGGTAAGGCAGATGGCTTCCCCCAGACACTTGCACAATGCGGAGAGAGATGGAGCTTTTGGGTCCTGATTGCAAGACTTCCAACAGGTTGAAACTTTTGAAACTGTTTTTGGTTGAAACTGTTTTTCACTTAACACTTTTAATATATTTTCCCATTCTTTCCTTGCTTGCATTGTTTCTTTTTTCTTCTTTTCACGAATTATTTAACTTTATTTATTACTTATTTTAATTTGACCAGAGAGGGGCAGAGTGTGAGAGAGAAAGGGGGGAGAGTGAGAGAACCTATCTCTGGGACTCAGACCACAGTCAGCCATGTGGAGTGCGGCGCCTGTCACCACGCCACCGCTGGCCCCCCCTCGCATTGTTTCTGATGAGAGGCCGGAGGTTAGCTGATGGGTAACCTTTATAAGTAACCCGACGTTTCTCTCTTGCCAGTTTTAGTATCTTGTCTGTAGATTTGGCCAGTCTGGCTGTGATGTGCCTTGGGGAAGATCTTCTTGGACTGATTCTATTAGGGGTCCTTTGTATTTCTTGGGTTTGGATATTTAATGCCTCTCTAGATTTAGAAAGTTTTCTTCCAGGATTTCATGGAATAGATTATCAATGTCCTTATTAGTTTCCTCACCTTCTGGGATACCGATTATCTGGATGTTTGGGTGCTTAATGGTATCTGGTTTTTCTCATATAGTATTCTCATTTTGGGGGGTTATTTTCTCAGTTTTTTTGGTTGTTTTTTCTAGAGCAGAGATTTTGCCTTCCACATCCGAGATTCGATTTTCTGCATGGGCTAATCTGCTTTCAGTACTTCCGGGGAGGTTCTGACTTCCTGAAGGGCAGCCTTCCTCGCTCATAGCTCCATTTGATTCTTGTTTATGGGGTGTGTTTCCTCTTTCAGGTCATGGGAGGACTTCCCCACCTCCTGCACCTCGTCTCTTTTCTCCTGCACCTTGGAGTGCGTTGTCTCTCAGCTCTTGCACCTCGTTCAGTCCTGTCACTGCGGATATCCTGAGTCCTCGGTCAGCCATTTCCATGAGCTCTACGGTACCTCTGTGGGTGACGAGGGGTTGTTCTTTGCCCTCAGGGGGAGAGCTACTTTCTCCGTTTCTCGGGCGCCTCTGCGGTGGTTTCTGGTCGTTCTGTGACAAAATCTCTCCTCCACTTGTCTGAGTGTTTCGGGGGTCTAGAAGATGCTTATTTTCACTTGATTTTAACATCCCCCCCCCTCGCCTCCTACCTGTCCCCGCGCTGAAGGTTAGAGAGGACGGGGTGTATTTTAGGTTAGAAACAAACATTTTGAAGAGCTGATCTGTTTTCCTATCCCCCCGCCCCCGTCTCCACAACCTCTGAGGTTACTATTTCGGCAATTGAGCAATTTTGTGGCTTTTTTCCTGAACAGATTGGGCCTGGGGCTCTTCTGGCCCCCGCTCACTCCGAGCGCACCTGGCGCGGCTCCCCACCCTGCCCCAACCTGTTCCAAGTCTTGCAATCGGGATCCAAAAGCTCCATCTCTCCCCGCATTGTGTGTCTGGGGGAAGCCATCTGCCTTACCTGCCAGATTTTTTTAAAGTTAACAACAAAAATCCCAGGCGCCTTCTGGTCCCTTTCTCCCCGCGCTATCGGTCTCCTACGCCGCCCCAGGCAAAGCCGGGACTCAGAGCAGATGGTGCTCAGGGCAGGCCTCGGGCCGCCGGCCGCCGGTGCAGCGCCGGCCGGGGCTGGGCTCCTTGTGCAGGGCAAGCCCTGCGACGAGAAGGCCCTCTCCGTGTGTCCCCCGAGCCCTGGGCTGCGAGCTGGGGGAACCCGGCTGCGGCTGCCGCCCGGTGGGCACAAAGGTGCGGCGTCTACGCTGAGCGCTGCGACCCGGGCTGCGCTGCCTCCACCGCAGGACGAGGAGAAGCCGCTCCACTGCAGGCCGCGGGTTCGCCTCAACGAAAAGAACTATGGCGAGAGAGATCTCGCGAGCACGAGGAGCCAACGTCCTCTGAGACAGCCAAAGAGACCTGCTCCCCCAGAGACCTTCCGGCCCGGGCACATCCGCGTCTCTGAGCTGAAGGCCGAGGCAGTGGAGAAGGACCGCAGAAAAAAGCTGACCCAGCCCAAGTTGGGGGGCGGGGGGTGGAGAAACGCACACCCCCGGGGATCTCTGCTTCTGAGATGAGACAGGAACCGAGCAGGGCTCCTGCCGAGACACACGGAGGCCTCCCTGCCGGAGCTCAAAGCCAGCCCACGCACGGTGCTGGTGCCGTGTACCTGCCCAGCTGTGACCACAAAGGGAAAGCGGTGCGAGCCTTCGCGGGGCCGCGAACGTGGCCTCTGCTGTGCGCGGCCAAGTACGGCATGAAGCCAGCGGGTTCGCAGGTGCCGGACTCGGGTGCCCGCCCCGGGCGGCAGTACTAAGGCACCCTTCCAGCCCCAGCCCAGCTCCAGCCAGCACCTCCCTCCACCCAGGACACCGCTCGCTTCATCTCACTTAAGGGGGAAATATACATGTGTCTATTTGAGGGGAAAAGAAAGAAAATCAGACAGAGTGCGGTGTGCGCCCCAAGTCCCAGGAATAGCGGTGGGGAAGTTGTGTGGCCACGCTCACTAGGGTGTGGCTCTCGCTTGCCCTCTCCCGCGTCTCTGTCTCCAGTGATCACACACATGCCCTGTGGCAAAAAACCTTGGGCACTCTGAACACATCTAAGTTTGCCACGTCTGTCAGGCCCCAGTGGAGCCTGAGTTGGGCTCTCCCGTCCCCCTTCCCCTCCCCTCCAGGGCCCAGCTACCACCACCAAGCTGACTCTACCAGCCCCAACGCACAGAGGCCCGCTGCCTCCCTTTCTGACTGCCCCTGGGGCCGCCCAGGGCCGTCCCAGAGCCCAAGCCTCAGCCAATGGTGAGGCTCTCCTGTGAAGACGCCTTGATCTTGGGAGGTATGCTGCTTTGCAGGCTGCCCGGCCCAAGTTCAAATGTTGGACAGACTTAAGTTCCCGCTCTGCTTGTCCCGCGTCCCCGTGAACACGACCGGCTGTGGTCTCGGAGCTGAAGAGCAGGTGGCGCCCTCTGCAGGCAGACACGGAACAGAGGCACAACAGGAGCTGAAGCAGTTAGCGTGGAAACAGCTTTCCTTCTGTCACTGAGACAAGGAGAGGGGCTGGTGACTTCGAAGCTGGTGTCTCCAGGATGGGCAGACCCGTGGGCACGCCTTCTGGCTTACACACTGGGTGTAGAACAACTAATTGTTGGTGCTAACAAAACGGATTCTAATGAGCCACCTTACAGTCAGAAGAGATACGAGGAAATTGTTAAAAAGTCAGCACCTACATTAAGAAAATTAGCTACCATCCTGGCACAGTAGCATTGTGCCAATTTCTGGTTGGAATGGTGACATGTTGGAGCCAAGTGCTAATATGCCGTGGCTCAAGGGATGGAAAGTCACCGTAAAGATGGCAGTGCCAGTGGAACTACACTGCTGGAAGCTCTGGATTGCAACCTGCCACCTCGTCCAACTCACAAGCCCTTGCGTCTGCCCCTCCAGGATGTGTACAAAGTTGGTGATGTTGGCACTGTCCCTGTGGGCAGAGTGGAGACCTGTGTGCTCAAACCTGGTACGGTGGTCACCTTTGCACCAGTCAAGGTGACAACTGAAGTCAAGTCTCTTGAAATGCACCATGAAGCTCTGAGTGAAGCTCTTCGTGGGGACAATGTGGGCTTCCGTGTCAAGAACGTGTCTGTGAGTGACCAGCAGTTAGCGTAATGGCTATGTCGCTGGACTCCAATGTTGGCTATGTCACTGGACTCCTATGTCATCGACCGAGGTTCAAGTCCCGGACCCGGTGGCTTAAACTCACACCAGGCACGTGTGCGTGCATGCCCAAGATCCCAAGAGGAGAATGGAGGATAGGAGATTGCGGTGTGGCCATCCCCCCTGGGGGGTGATTTTTTGCTGTCTGTCTCTCTGTCTTTCTGGCGAGCACACATGCCCTATAGCAAAAACTTCTCAAAAAAAAAAAAAAAAAGAACGTGTCTGTGAAAGATGTTCAATGTGAATTAAGGGGGCCAGCAGGTGGCATGGTGGTTAAAGGCACTGGATTCCCACATGGCTGACGGCAGTTCATGTCCTGGACCTAGCAGCTTACTTTCTTGCTTTCCCCTCATCTCTCTCTCTCTCTGTCTCTGTCTGGTCAAATTTAAAGAAAAAATAATAATAACAAATGGAATTAAGTAAATAATTTTTTATGGAGAGGTTTTCGCTATAAGGCACATGCACTCGCCAGACAGATAGAGACAGAGAGATAGAAAGTGAGAAATCACCCCCCGGGGGGATAGCCATGCCGCAATCCTTTCTCCTCCATTCTCCTCTCGGGATCTTGGGCACGCATGCACACGTGCCTGGTGTGAGTTTAAGCCACCAGGTCTGGGACTCGAACCATGGTCGACTACATGGGAGTCCAGCGACATAGCCATTACATTAACTGCTGGTCCCAATAAATAATTTTTAAAAGTGAATCAATTTGCAAAGGAACTAATATTTTGTCATTTTGATTCTTCTAAGCCATGAACATGGTATGTCTCTGTGTTTATACAGGATTTCCCTAAGACTACACATAAGTTATAAAAATTTTTCCCCAAGAATTTAGATTCACTTTCAGATACTTTACATATTTTTTGGTGTTAAAACGAACTATATATAGCCCAGTCTTGGTGACACAGGTAGTAGACTACTGAACTGCAGTGCTAGAACCCACATGGGCTTCCATGGGTTTGGGTACTGAGTTGACCTGAAAACATGGTTAGTGTATACACCCAAGATTCTGACAAGCTAGAAGGTTGTAGGAAGGGAATCATGGCAAGATGAGACCCTGTTGAGGGTATCTCTCATGTGCACACATACTATCTCAGTTTAAAAAAAAGTTGAAAAGAGTAAGCTATATGAAATTTTATTTTTAATAGATACATTGAGCATAGAAACTAAATTAATTTTTAATTAAACTTTATATTTGAAGTAATTATAAAATCTCATGTGATTGTAAGAAATTGTAATCAGGGAGCCGGCAGGTGGCATGATGACTAAGAGCACTAGACTCCCACATGGCTGATCATGGTTCATGGTTCAAGTCCTAGACCTGGTGGCTTGTTTTCTCACTTTCCCTCTCTCTCTCTCTCACTCTGTCCCTTTCTGGTCAAATTCAAATAAAGGAAGGAAGGAAGGAAGGAAGGAAGGAAGGAAGGAAGGAAGGAAGTTAGTTAGTTAGTTCAATTATATAATTCTTTAAAAAAAAGAAATTATAACCAGATGTTCTACATCCCCCAGCAGTAACTTCCTGTGGAACTATTATACGATATAACTAGGATATTGACACTGATATAGTCAAGCAACAGAATCTTCATTATCACTGTCTATTGTGAACTTGTTTCCTACTTCATCAACTTCATCTCTTCTTATTTTTTTCATTGTTCTAATGCCTTTGGTTCCATTTTTACTGTTCCTTTTCTTTCCGCCATTAACTTTCACCTTTTTTTTTTTTTTGAGAAGTTTTTGCTATAGGGCGTGTGCACGCGCCAGACACACAGAGAGAGACACAGAGACAGAAAGCGAGAAATCACCCCCCAGGGGGGATGGTCACGCCGCAATCCCTTCTCCTCCATTCTCCTCTCGGGATCTTGGGCATGCACGCACACGCGCCCGGCATGAGTTTTAAGCCACCGGGTCCAGGATGCGAACCACGGTCGACTACGTGGGAGTCCAGCGACATAGCCATTACGCTAACTGCTGGTTCCCTCAACTTTTAAACTGTATCATCTAAGGCTGCATATTTTCACCTAATTATTGTTTTACATGTATCCTATAAATTTAGATATGTAGTATTTTAAAATGTATTTTTTATATTACTCTTATTTTAAGTTTGCTACAGGGCACATCTGCTCACCAGAAAGAGACACAGATTCCCATGTAGTCAACCAGTTTGAGTCCTGGACCCAGCTACTTGAAACACACTGGGTGCATGTGCATGTGTGCCCAAAATCCCAAGAGGAGAATGGAGAAGAGATTGTGGTGTGGCCATCCCCCTGGGAGGTGATTTCTCTCTTTCTATCTCTCTGGTGAGTGCATGCACCTAGAGCAAAAACCTCTCTAAATTTTTTTAAAATCATAATAATCATAATAAATATTAACAAAATTAATTACTTTTTTTCCAATTATTTTATTTAACTTTAATTTGACGAGAGAAAGTCAGAAAACAAGCCACCAGGTCCAGGACCAGAACTGTGGTCGGCCATGTGTGAGTCCACTGCCCTTAACCACTGCGCCACCTGCTGGCCCCCAAATAAATAATTATTAAAAAATATATAAATTTGGGGGGCCAGCAGATAATATAACAGTTATGTCACTGGACTCCCACAGGGATGACTGTGGTTTGAGTCCCCAAACCAGTGACTTGAAAATCACCCCAGGAATCCAGGGAGGAGAATGGAGGAGACTGTGGAGTGACTGTCCTCCCTAGGGGGTGATTTTGCACTTTCCTTCTCACAATCTTTGTCTCTGTCTCTCTCTCTCTCTCTCTGGTAAGCACACATGCTCCAAGACAAAATCTCTTCAACAAAAAAGAAAAAAAATTGTGTGTTCCATGGGAAAAAAAAAAGTGTAACTGTATAGTCTTTATGATTCTAAAAGGAAAATTGTCGTGGTAACTTCCAGATTCCTGCGGAATCTGGCGCTCCCGGCCTGCGTGGCTTCGGACTTCCTGTCTGGCAGCCCTAACCCTAACCCTAACCCTAACCCTAACCCTAACCCTAACCCTAACCTCTGTGCAGTCTTTACCATTTGCATCACTGAGGTTGAAATCAACTTTTGTCTTTGAGAGGAGAAAAAAAACTACTGCTTACTCATGAAGGCTGAGCATTTGTTCCTGCCAAGGTAGTTTTCTTGCATTTTGCTCCCCGTCTCAGCATGTGCGGGTGTGATCGTCTGTGAACAAGACTATACGTATCTGGTTTCACAAGGGCTTTCTAAATCAATTCTGCCCAGTAGGATATGACTTTTTGCTTTGGTATTAAGTGCAATGAGTGAAACAAAAGCTAGTGAAATACGCTACAGCATACAAGAACGAAACTTGAAAATGGTCACTCCCACTCTCCAGCCGGTTGTCATGGGAAGGTGTGAAACAGGAGGCATGCTGACGTGTCATAGCTGATGGTGACAACGCTAGTGAGCTCTAAAATGAAGTTCATCTTAAGGTGTCTTTTTTTCTAGACTTATTTTATTTAGCACTATTTATTTATTTATTTAAATTTGACCAGAGAGGGACAGAGTAAGAGGGAGAGAGGGGTTGAGAGAGAGAGGGAAAGTGAGAATACAGGTCTGGGACTCTAACCGAGGTTGACCATGTGGGAGTCCAGCGCTCTTAACCACCACGCCACCTGCCAGCCCTTTAAGGTGTCCTTTAGTAAAAAAAAAAAATTACTGAGTGTTTTTATTTCTGGAAGTACCTGATTCCTTTCCCAGTCTAGAAGGTTGAAAGGAGCGCGTTTACACAGCCCCTGTGCCTGGGTTCCATGTGCTCGGTTGTGAAGACAGCTGATTACCATCCGCGCTGGTCATCTCAGTCCCTGCGGTCTCTGCCATCTTAGTCCCCTTGCCTGGTGTTTACGCCGCTGCCGGGGCTGCCTTGTTTCCCTGTACATCGTTACGGTGAACTGGCCGTTTCTCCTGTAAATTTTGTTGTGCAGGGAATTTCGTGGCACCTAGAACAAACGTGTATTTGTCCACAGAAAATTGCCCTTGGCTTCTGCCGGGGCCTGGTGGGAATAACCACGCTAGGTCGCTTTAAATCAGATCTTCCTGTTGAGTTTTCTCCCAGCGGGTTCTCTAGAGCGCAGAGCTGAGTTCTTCCTGAGCCTTGGTTCAGGGCACTTTCTGGAACCCTCCATCTCAAGCAAAACGAAGAGCCTGCCAGTAACACGCGTCAGCACAGAGCGAAGGCCCCAGGCCTGGCGGGTGCTGGGCTCAGGACCAGGTGGGACCCCGACAGGGAGGAGCGGAGCAGGGGTGAGGAGCGACGGGGAGAAGGGTCGTGGCGCCCCTGCCCCAGCCCGCGGCCCCGCTGGGCAAGGCTCTGGCTCTGGCCCAGGCCCGGGCTGGGAGTCCCGCCCGACGCTGCGAGGCTCCTGATGAGGAAGGTGGGGTTCTTCTGAGAGTCCTTCTTGGGCGTCAGGAGCCATCTTCCTTCGTGCCTGGAACGCACGCTGACGAGACAGCAGCTGTGAGACGTCGGGGCTCAGGCGACCCCGGCGGGGAGCCAGTGAGACGCGCGAGCCGCGGTGACTGGTTTCAGGAGCTGAGGACGGAACAGTTGGCTTCGAGGGGTCGGGCGGAGCCGGGCTCCCCACCCGCGCCTGGGGAAGAAAAGGGCAAGGAGCAAAAAGGGGCTCGTCCGGGATTTGAACCCGGGACCTCTCGCACCCTAAGCGAGAATCATACCCCTAGACCAACGAGCCGAGCTCTCTGCAGGCTCCGCTCCTCTTTCTGGTGGTGGCAGCGTCCGGGAGGGCCGGGCTCGCCGGGGCTGGGGAAGGACTCGGGCTGCAGGCCCGCGGGGAAGCGCTCCGGGCGCCGGCTGGAGGCTGCCGGCGGGCCCGCTCTG
>NW_006201110.1:314733-331674 GCF_000334495.1 Tupaia belangeri chinensis
CTGCTCCCACTGCGGGGAGTCGGCGAGCCCCTGGGTCCCTGGGCGTGGGGAGGACGAAGGACGGCCTGGGGAAAGCAGGGGCCACGTCCAGGGGTGGGCGTCCAGTTCGGGGCCCGTGCTGGGCCCTGTCCTTCCAGCTTAACGGTGCCCGGCGGGTCTGGGCTGAGTCCCGCGGGTCTGGGCCTGCGCTCCTCCCCGGATCCGCACGCGGGGCGTAGAGCCCCACACGCGCCCAGACGTGGGAAGAGCAGCGTTACACAACGTTAAAACTAACAAAGGACACTCCAGACAAAATACAGTATCGAGGACTAACCGAGGGTTTACAACTTGGCTGCACTGATTTAAAGTCCTTTAACATATGTGTGAGTGATATGTATATGTGTGTATATATATATAGTCAATGTGTGAGTGATATGTATATGTGTGTATATATATATAGTCAATGTGTGAGTGATATGTATATGTGTGTATATATAGTCAATGTGTGAGTGATATGTATATGTGTATATATATATATAGTCAATGTGTGAGTGATATGTATATGTGTGTATATATATAGTCAATGTCTTTATACATGGCCACTTTTTA
Source organism: Tupaia belangeri chinensis (assembly GCF_000334495.1). Lineage (NCBI taxonomy): Eukaryota > Metazoa > Chordata > Mammalia > Scandentia > Tupaiidae > Tupaia > Tupaia belangeri. The sequence goes on from NW_006201110.1 coordinate 315,322, forward strand.
AAAAGGTAAGACCCAGGTGGTCATGGTTAAGGTGGCCGCTCCCACGTGAACCAGTCTCCGTGATGCGATCCATGCTGGGAGCTATCCTCGGTATCTGATCCAATAACTGTCCTCGCTGTTTGGCGGGATAGCTCTGGGCCTGGGTGTGGGAGGAGGTTGAGCCTCGAACCTCGAGCCTCGACCCAGCCTGGGTGCCACCAAAGTGCTGCCTGTGGGAACCCGGGCCTCCCTGCTCACTCTTTACCTGGCTGCAGGAGAAGGAGCCCCAAAACAGATGGATTTAGGTATTTTTACAGTGAAAGACGGCCCAGGCATGATAATGATGTGAGATACCACAAAGGAATTGGGCAGATCTTACACAATTTTTAAAAATAGCAAATTAATGACAAACAAAAAATAACTCAGTCTTCAACCTTGCTTGGGAAAATACAAATAAAATTAGAGGGGAAAAGAAAACTGAAAGGAAGGCCCATGCAGGATTTGGGCCCAGGACCTCTCACATCCAAAGTGTGAGAATCTGGATTCAATACTGTTCTCACCTACGATTCTGGATTCTGGCCATTCGGGTCCTCTGGTTCCGCCACTCAGGTTACCAGCGCCAGCATTAGTTGGGCTGGATAAGCCAGCAATATCCGCGAAGGTTATGAGTGGGTGGCAATTTCCTAGTGTCACGCTAATATAGAATATAGATGGGTTATGTATTATTAAGATGACTTTCTAGGCATAATAATGATGTTAGAAGTCACCCAGGGATGGAGGTCGACAGGTGGTGGTGGTTAAGGGCGCTGGACTACGACGTGGCCAACCGCTGCTGGAGTCCCAGGCCTGGTGGCTTGCCCTTTCTCTCCCTCTCATGCTGTCCTCTGGTCAAATTAAAAATAAATAAAAAGGGGGGACCAGCAGATGATGTAATGGCTATGTCGCTGGACTCCCATGTAGTTGATCACGGTTCGAGTCCTGGACCCAGTGGCTTAAACTCACACCAGGTGCATTGTGTGTGTGTCCAAGATCCCGAGAGGAGAATGAAGAAGGGATTGTAGCATGGCCACGCGCCATATAGCAAAAATAAATAAATAAGACAGGGCTGGCAGGTTGTGTAGTGGTTAAAGGTGCTGGACTCACACATGGCTGCCTGCAGTTCAAGTCCTGGACCCAGTAGTTTGCTCATTCTCCCTGTTTTGTCAAGATTGAAAAATAATGATAGTAAATAAAGTTAAATAAAATAACTTAATAAAATACATCCGGGTGTTTTTGGTTGGTTAGTTAGTTTTGCTATAGGGCTCTTGGGCTCCCAGAGAGAGAAATCACTTCCAGGGGATGGCCACACCACAATTCCATCTCTTCTAGTCTCTGGATTTGGGGCATGCACACACACATTCCTGACATTTTTAAGCCACCGAGTCCATGACTCAAAGTGTGTAGTCGGCTACAAGACAGCTGCCTTAATCTCCACGCCGTTTACTGGCCCCACATGTGGGTATACATTTTATTTTATTTATTTTATTTTTTAAGATTTTTGTCATAGTGGGACCAGCAGTTAGCGTAATGGCTATGTCACCGGACTCCCACATAGTCCGCCACGGTTCACGTCCCAGACCTGGTGGCTTAAACTCTTGTCGGGCGGGTGTGTGGGTGCGTGCCCAAGATCCTGAGAGGAGAATGGAGGAGAAGGGATTGCGGCGTGGCCATCCCCCCTGACACGTGGCTGTACAGGTCACAGCTCTGTCATGGTCTCTTGCAGTCAAGCATGGTCCTGACCGGCCCTGAGTGGACACAGGTGGAAAACAGGCCTTGATGCAGAAACCAGGTGAGAGCAGACTGTCCTCGGCTTGCTTGGGAAGTTTCCAGACCCAGAACAAGGAACATCGTCTTATCCAGGTTTGCCCTGAGGAGGCGGGTGTGTCTGGAAGCAGGCAAGGGGTAATGGGCGGTCAGTGTGGTCTCTCCATCCTCTCCAAGCTGGCCCCAAGTCCACCAACCTCAGTGACCTCTGAGAAACAAAGGCAGCAAGGGAGCCCTGTCTGCTCCGCACCCTCCTTCCTACCTACCCGCTGCCTCGAGAGTTAGGTAGCAGTGGCAGATACTAGGAAGAGGGCTTGCTGGCCATGGCCGACATGAACCGAGTCCTATTGCACCCAGCAGATGCACCTGTCTACGGATGACACGACCAAGGCACGGAAAGGTTAGGTCACTGGAGGGTCAGGCTGGAGAGCCCCCGTCAGGGGCCGGCATGGCCGCCTCCACACACACAGCTAACCCAGCAGGAGAGAGAGACAGTGGCCAGCACTGTGGCCAGCTGCTCGCTCACTAGTAAAGGGTCTCCCGCGGTTGTCACTGTCCCAGGTCTGACTCGTCTCCTCGTCTCACAGCAGAAGTTAGTGGGGTGGGACTACATATGAATCCTCACATTTTGCCAAATACTTTCACTCAGCTTTCTTTAAATTTGTTATAGGGCACATGTACTCACCAGAGAGCGAGAGAAACCATCCCCTTTCCTTCTCGTTCACTCTCCACTCGGGATTTGGGGCACACATGTACACAGGCCCAGTGTGGTTTTCATGCTGCGATCTGGGACTAACACCATGCAGTGCGCCACGTGAGATTCACGTCCTAGCCACCCACTGACTGGCCCTTGACTCAGGACTTTTTCTAAAAGATTTTTTCCATGGAGTGTGTGCACTCACCAGAGAGATATGGTGAAAGGGAAAGTGAGAAATCACCCCCAGGAGGAACCAGCAGTTAGCGTAATGTCTATGTTGCTGCACTCCCATGCAGTCAACTGTGGTTCAAGTCCCAGACCCAGTGGCTTAAACTCACACTGAGTGCGTATGCATGCGTGCCCAAGATCCCGAGAGGAGAATGGAGGAGAAGGCATTGAGGCATGGCCATCCACCCCGGGGGGTGATTTCTCGCTTTCTGTCTCTCTGTCTCTCTCTGTCTTTCTGGGAAGCACACGTGCCCTATAGCAAAAACAGAAAAAAAAAAAAAAAGAAAAGAAATCACCCCCCAGGGAGGATGGCCACGCTGCATGCATGCACAGTGCCACCAGGTCCACGGCTCGAACCGTGGTCAACTCCATGGGAGTCCAGCAACGTAGCCATTACAGCATCTGCTGGTCCTGCAGCCACTGTGATTTTCAAGCTGCCAGATCTGGCACTCAAACTGTGGTCGGCCATGTGAGAGTTCAGCACCTCAACTACTACACCACCTGCTGGCCCCTTGATGCAGAATGTTAGAAATTGAGATCTAACACACATGCTATAAATTTCACCATTTTAAATTGTACAATCAAGTAGCTTTTGGTATTTTCGTAAGGCTATGCAACAACCACTCCTGCTAATTCCAGCACATTTCCTCATCCCCAGAAGAAATCCATGCCTGTTATTGGTGGGTCCCTCCCCTCTCTCCCGCCCCCAGGTCCTGGCAACCATGAACATACTTTCCATTCCCATGGATTTCCACAGTCTACACGTTTCGTGTGAACAGATCTTGCATCGCGCTCTCCTGTGTGCTCGGCCTCTCCCTCCCACCATGCCGTTTCCCAGCGTCATCCGGCTGGTCAGCACGGCAAGTCTTTGCAGAGCTGAGGATGGGTCAGCCACTGCGTGTTCGTCTTCACCAAGGCTACCAGAGCTCGGCTGCAGACCCAGCAGCTCAGAGCGGAAATGGGCGCTCCTGTCCTGGCGGCTGGGCGCCTGGGACCGAGTGTCTGTGGGCCACCTTTGTTCCCGGCTGTCTCCTCGGCCTGTCAAGGGCCATCTTCCTGCACCCTCATGTGGTCTTTCCTCTGCCACTGCCGGGTCCAGACTTCTTAAAGAGCACCAGCCAGTTATTGGGGTACACCCAAATGACCAGGTTTTACCTCTTAACTACTTACAGACCTTGTCTCCAAATACAGCCACATTTAGAGGTTAGGATGTCAGCTAACCAGTTTAGGGAGGGGGCAACTCAGCCCCTACAGCCGTTCCAGGACTGTCTCTGTGCAGTTTTGTATGAACGTGGGTTTCAATAATCTCGGGCTTGGGAGTAGAAGTCCAGCCAGGAATGGAGTTGCGGGTGCTTGGTCACTCCATGTGGAACTTTTAAAAATATATATAATTATTTTATTTAACTTTATTTATTTATACTTTAATTTGACCGCAGAGAGACAGAAAGAGAGAAAGTGAGAGGGCAAGCTGCCAGGTCCAGGATCAAACCATAGTCAGCCATGAGAGTCCAGCACCCTTAACCGCCACAGCACCTGCCGGCCCCCCCATGCTGAACGTTTTGAGGAGCTGCCAGGCTGTGTTCCAAACAGACTGCAGTCCCACCAGCCCGATCCAAAGTCTCCATCTCAGGAGAGCAGTAGTGGATTTTTGTAGATACTTATCCACCAAAATGTTTATTCTGGGAAAATATTTAAGAAATAAAACCCTAACCTATTTGCCCAAAAGTAGGGGATTAACTGAAAATTTAATAAAATTATCATATATCCATAAAATACACAATTATGGGGACCAGCAGTTAGCGTAATGGCTATGTCACTGGACTCCCATGTAGTTGACTGCAATTTGAGTCCCAGACCCGGTGGCTTAAACTAACGCTGGGCACATGTGCCCAAGATCCCGAGAGGAGAATGGAGGAGAAGGGATTGCGGCGTGACCATACCCCCTGGGGGTGATTTCTCGCTTTCTGTCTCTCTGTCTCTCTCTGTCTTTCTGGTGAGCACATGTGCCCCATAGCCAAAACCTCTCCAAAAAAAAAAAAAGAAAAACCACAATTATGCAGTCATAAAAATTGGTGTTGGGGGAACCAGCAGTTAGCGTAATGGCTATGTCGCTGGACTCCCACATAGTCGACCGCGGTTCGTGTCTCGGACCCGGTGGCTTAAAACTCACGCCAGGCGCGTGTGCGTGCATGCCCAAGAACCCAAGAGGAGAATGGAGGAGGAGGGATTGCGGCGTGACCATCCCCTCTGGGGGGTGATTTCTCGCTTTCTGTCTCTCTGTCTCTCTCTGACTTTCTGGTGAGCACATGTGCCCCATAGCCAAAACCTCTCCAAAAAAAAAAAAAAAAATTGGTGTTGGGTCTGCAGGTGACATGGTGGTTAGGCACTGGATTCTCACAGGGTCAGCAAAGGTTCGAGTCCTGGACACGGTGGCTTGAGAGTCACACCAAGTGTGTGTGCATGTGTGCTGGGGTCCCGTGGAGAAGAGATTGTGGCGTGGCCATCCACCCCGGGGAGTGACTTCTCACCGTCCCTCTCACTATCTCCCTGTCTTCCCAGCAAATACACATGCACCCTACGGTCTGGCAAACATCTCCCTCCCTCTCTTTTTTTAAAGAATTATTTATTTAACTTTAAGCATATTTTTAAGAAATTGGACTTATGTCTTGTGTAACCCCATTTATATACAGTGCTAGAAAGTGCAGGGCCAGCAGGTGGCATGGTGGTTAAGTGCTGGACTCTCACATGGTCAACCATAGTTTGAGTTCCAGACCTGGTAGCTTGCTTTCTCACTTTCTCTTTCTCTGATCAAATTGAAAATAATAATGATAATAATTAATAAATAAAAAGTAACCACATAGTTATTTTTTAAAGTTTTATGTATTTATTTAAATTTGACCAGAAAGGGACAGAATGAGAGGGAGAGAGAGGAAAAGTGAGAAGTCAAGCCACTCAGTTTGCCATGTGTGAGTCCAGCACCCTTAACCACTATGCCACCTGCTACCCCAAAATAGGTAATCCTTAAAAAGAGAGAGAGAAAGGGAGGGAGGGAAGGAGGGAGGGAGGGAGGGAGCGCAAGTGTGCACAGACAGCAGAGTGAGGAAGCTGAGGTGGTTGGGCATATTCACTGTCTCTACAGTGCTAACTCACGGGTGTAGACATATATCCAAACTTATCAAATCACACACTTGAAACATGCTATTGAGCATCAATTTGGCCTCGATAAGAAACAAAGGAGTGCGCTAACGTAAGAGTGGTGTGCAAGATGCTCATCGTGTTGGAAGGCAGAAGAAGCCCTCAGAGCGCTAGGCCCGGCGTGGTCGAGGTCGTTCAGATGGTATGCTGATGCGCCCTCAGCCACTCCTTGCGGGTGGTAAGCTCGCCATCCAGGTGGGTCAGAGACATTCACAGAAGTGAACAGGTTCCTTGCCCAGCAGCCCTGGCCAAATGAAAGGGGGGCAGTGGAGACACTCTCCTACAGGTTAGACTTTCAAGCACCCCCAGGCCGAGAAGTGGGTGGCACCGTGGGAGGAGCCGATGGGGCCAGGTCAGAATAGCTGCTCCTGGCCACCGACCATGCTGGCCACCGACCAACCGTGTGGCTCCTGAGAGGCCAGGCCTCCTTACAGTCTATCCATTGGTGTTTCCAAGGTCACGGGCCCAAGTGTAGGTCTTGGAAGGCCAGGAAACCTGACCAGGGCCCCAGGGCCACCCGCAGTGCTCAGTGCTCAAGGCTTCATGCTCTTCCTGTCCCCTCATCCCTAACTTGGGGCTCATGCACCTCCTGTGCAGTCCTCACTCCCCATGCTACAGGGAAGCTGGGGGGCCCTGGCCACTGGGGGCTGCACCTCTAAGCCGGGGTGTTGGGCACGTGGGAAGGAAGAGCCCTTGCGCTCATTTGAGACCTCGGCCCGCGATGTGATGCGAGGCGAGGCGCAGGCCCTCACCGTCACATCGCCTTGTCCAGTTGGCTCTGAGCGCGACATGTCTCAGGAGGCCAGGTCTGGAATCAGACAGGGTTCCCTGCATGCTAAACAAGGAGCTTCCCAAGGGTGTTCAGTGTCACTTTGCAGGCCAGCCGGTGGTGGGGTGGTTCAGTTGGGTCCCACATGTCTGACTGCGTGGTTCCAGTCCTGGACTCAGCAGCTTGGAAAACATGCGGTGCCTGCCCAGCACCCTGGGAGGAGGGACTTGCAAACCGGGTCACAGTGCCACCACCCCAGAGGGAGCGTTTCTCACCTTCCCTGTCTCTCCCCTGTCTCTTGTCCAGTAAGCAAATGTGTACCCGCTGACTAAATCGAGGCATGTCCCTTTTTGTATTATAAACTATCCTAAGGGCCTTCTGCACCCAGGACGGTGAAGCGACACCGAGAGCAGCCCTGCCCTGCCCCTGGCCCCCTGACCTCCCGGGCTGGGAGCACACCTCTGCAGTTTGACTGTGTTTCCACCCCAGCACCTCAGTTCTGTCTGAAAATGCAACAGTAGGAGGAAGGCCGCTGCGAAGGTTACGGAGTCCATTCGAGGAAAGCGCGTGGAAGACATGGAAAGCGGGTGGAAAAGCGTCTCGCCTGTGGCACTTCATTGGCCCCAGCTGCGCCTGCGGACCCACGGCTGGGACGCACCTCAGAGCTCCGCACGTGAGGAGGGGTGAGGAGAGGAGGCGGAGGGTTCCGGGAGCTGGAGGCGTCTGGGACCGGCTGGGATGCCCGGAGCCGGCAGAGGGTGGGTAGGAGGTGCAGCGCGAGCTGCAGCGAGCACAGGAGAGGAAGCCCGCCGGCCACCTAAGGGAGCGCGGGGCCTCCTGCCCAGGCTGGGCTCCCTCGCGTCCCACCCCCGGGCAGGTGGGCGGGTGTCTGTTCCCGTCGAGGACCTCCTCGCTCCTGCTCCTGCAGCTGCCCTGGCTGGAGAAGAAGCACCTAGACAGCAGCGGGCGCCCTTGCGCGGCCACGGGTCAGAGACTCTGGCTTTGTGGTCTCTTGTTCCCACCCTTCCCTCTGAGGTTTGTACTCTCCCGGTCCCCCCAGAACCCGTACTGAGCCAGGAGGGGCACTCATTAAACACTAGTTCCTCAGCCGCAAGAGCAGTGCCTAACCGAGGCTCCGGCCTGCAAATCTGAGACTGGGGCAGGGTCTCCTGACCACCTCCTGGGCACAGACGACCCACACAGGAAACCAGCCGGCAAGAGAAGCGGAAGGGCTCCGGGCAGCTCTGACTTCAGCGGTTTCCTCCAGTGACAGAGAGGTCACCGGCTGTCGCCTGCAGGCAGGGCTGGCAGCCTGCATGGGGACAGGTCCGCTTGCTCATCCCGGCACTGGGCGCCTGCCGACTCTCCACCACTCACCCCTCCTGGGTCAGTGACCCTTACAGCTCACACTGCTCTGGAGTACTCACTGCCTGCAGGCTTCTCCAGAGAGTCGGGGGAGGGGAAGGAATGGGGGTTGGGGGGGGTCTGCCCCGGACGTGTGCACGCAGGCTTGCATATATCATTGTTCCAAGCAGCTTTATTTGAAGGAAGTGGTTTGCCGACTGGGACTGGCAACCCGAGTTTAGAGGGCAAGCAGGCAGGCTGGGAGCCCAGCAGAGCTGAATGCAGAAGCGCAATTCTTTTTTGGAGAGGTTTTTTCACTATAGGGCGCATGCGCTCACCAGACAGACAGAGAGAGACAGAGACAGAAAGCGAGAAATCACCCCCCAGGGGGGATGGCCACGCTGCGATCCCTTCTCCTCCATTCTCCTCTAGGGATCCTGGGCACGCACGCACACGCGCCTGGTGTGAGTTTCAAGCCACGGGGTCCAGGACGGGAACCGCGGACCGGACGACTACGTGGGAGTCCAGCGACATAGCCATTATGCTAACTGCCGGTTCCCAATTCTTTTTATTTTTGAAATTATTTTTAATTTTATTTATTAATTTACTTATTTTATTTTGACCAGAGACACAGAGAGAAAGTGAGAAAGCAAGCCACCAGGTCCAGGACTTGAACCATGGTTGGCCATGTGGGAATGTCCAGCGCCTTAACCACCGCACTGCCTGCTGGTTCCCGGAAGCGCAATTCTAAATGCTTCACCAAAAAACAGTAATTTAACACCTCGGCAAACCTCGGAGACAGGGGCTGATTTTATTTCCATGTTACAAGTGGGTAAACCCAGGCCCTGTACTTTGTGGGTCCAGATAGGGGTGAGGGCTGGGGCAGGGCCACTCAGGTGTAGTCACCGCCTACAATCCCGAGCGGAGGAAACCCTGAGGGGTTGGGGATACAGTTTTACTTGAACCTGTTCATTCCTCTCTAGTCACTGGGCTCCTGACCAGGGATGCGGTCACCCCTCAGGGCCAGGTGTTAAGGGCTGAGAATGTCTGCTTACTCCAACGAAAATCCCAGCCCGAGAACAGCTCTCTCCTCATAGGATTAGAATGCAGATCAGCTCAAAAACATCAGCCTCGCCCAACGTGGGGCTCGAACCCACGACCCTGAGATTAAGAGTCTCATGCTCTACCGACTGAGCTAGCCGGGCGCCGTGGGGACACGGGGGCACTTTGGCCTTTGATCTGAGTCCTCAGGCGACTAGGCTGTGCCTCCAGGCGCGCTCCTCGGGTCCTCAGAGCCCCCCCGCCTGCAGAGCCGGAGTATTATGGGACTGAGCCTACCGAGGCCCGACCGAAAGCAGACGGCGAGACTGCAGCGGGCTCCCCGGGCCGCCGGAGCCGAGGAACAGGGCCCCCTTCTCCGATCTCAGAGCTGCGTCGGTGCTGCGAGCTCCAGGGGCGACTCGGGGTCTGGGGTCGCTGAGTCCGCACCTGGCGCCCGGAGTCGGCGTTGCTGCGGCCTCCCCTCTGCTTTAGCGTGGCCCAGCGTCCCCGGGGACCAGGTGCCACGGTGGCGGCGGCGTCCTGGATTCTCGGGGGAGGGCGCTGCGGAGGCAGGAACAGCTCCTGCCAGGTCTCCGCCCCGTCCAGCCTAGGGGACAGGAGACGCGAGCACATGTCCCGCCTCTGAGCCTTGGGGTCCGGGAAGACGAGCCCGAGAGTTGAATCCGAGACTCCCTTCCGGAAAAGGCCCCTCGCAGGGGCGGCCCCCCGGCCCGGGACGTCTTCCCGCGCCGCGCCCGCTTGACCCCGCGCCGGCCTCGGGTCTCCCCGACTGGGCTGAGTCCGAGGAGCCAGCGCAGGGGGTGCAGGCACCCCGAAGACGCAGGCGTGGACCTCAGTGCTGGACCTGCGCGGGAAAACGTTCTCGGGGGCAGTCCCCGGGAGAGCCGAGCCTTGGACTTCGCAGTTTTCTTCTGATTCACACGAGCTGCTTGAATCAAGTTGGGAGGCTTGTCTTTTCCCTCCTGGCCCCGGGGCCAGGTCTCCCCAGGCCGCCCGGAAGCCCCCCTGCGCGGAGCCGGCCGTGTGCGCCGCGAGCGTCAGTGCTCCGGGGCTGCTCTTCCCCCAGCTCCCCGGAAGCCCCGGCGGGGCCCACGCATCTCTGCTGCACCCCGCCTCCCGCCGCGGTTTCTTCACCCCTGGGCGGGGAAGGGAGCAGGCTCCCGGGTCGGAGGTCACGGGTCACCTGTCCAGAGCGCTTGTCCACTCCTGGGCGCCAGGAAGGGTAGACCCTAGCAGCCCAAGCCTGCCGCCAGCCTCCCTCAAGGCACCTCTCCCTCTGGCGTTTTTGGCACCTCCAGAAGCCCACTGGCCAGCTCAGCCAGTGACCTGCACGGCTCTGAGGGTCAGGGCAGCAGACGGAGCCCACCTTGGGCAGGAGCTTTCCAGGGATCCATGCCATCAGCAGACTTGCAGGCCGCCAACGCTCCCGCCTCTCACAGGGACTCTGCAAGCTTGGTGCTTCTGTGCACGACTGGATAGAGTCCCACGTACTTAGGTGAGGTGGGGTCTCTGTCACCCTCCCACTCAGAGGTGGTCACAGCCCGCCCAGGAAAGGCGAGAGAGCCAGGATCTGGGCCTGGGCCCCGCGGTTGATTTTACCCTGGGCAGAGTGAAGTCTACACTTTGAAAGAATCTGCCCCATGACAGTACGGTCCCCAAGCAGTGTGCCAGCTCCAGTGAGCCCAGGAACCGAGGTCTGTGTCCTCCCTGAAGGTCGATGACTCCCTCCTGAGGACCCTCAATAATGGCCTCCCCCTTGTCAGGGCCCACAGTGCAGTGGAAGTGGGGTTAGACAGTGTCCCTCCTCCCACTGGCTGAGTTTTGAATTACTTCAAACTAAATGAAATTAAGAATAACTTAATGATGGGGCCAGCATGTGGCATGGTGGTTAAGGTGCTGGAATTCCCACAGGGCCAACTGTGGTTCAAGTCCTGGACCTGGTGGCTTGCTTTCTCTCTTTCTCTGGCCAAACTCATGTGAAATAATAATAAATAAATAAATAAATAAATAATGCTTTAAAAAAAAGAATAAATTGGGGGCCAGCAGGCAGTGTGGTGGTTAAGGTGCTGGACACTCCCACATGGCTGACCACAGTTCAAGTCCTGGACCTGGCAGCTACCTTCCTCTCTCTCTGGTCAAATTAAAAAATAAATGAATGAATAAGTAAAATAAAATAAATAATTAAAAAAGAATAAATTATAATGATTAAATAAAATAATTCTTTAAAAAAAAATAAACAAATACGGACCAGCAGGTTGCATAGTGGTTACAGCACTGGACTTCCACATAGTCAGTGGGAGCCCCAGGTCTGGCAGCTTGAAACTCAAGCCAGGTGCGTGTGCGTGTGTGCCCAGAATCCCGAGAAGAGAATGGAGAAGGGATTTCGGCATGGCCATGCCCCTGGGAGGTAATTTCTCGCTTTCTCTTAGTCTCTCCAATGAGCGCATGCGCCCTATAGTAAAACAACAACAACAAAAAACCACCACCACCACCCGCAAAAAAAAAGAAGAAATAAAGCCAGCAGGGCCCAGGCAGTGGCACAGCAGTAGGTCACTGTGTCCTGCCGCGACCCGTATGGGAAAGCCCGAACACCCTCCTGGCTGCAGCAGGTAGGAGCCGGGCGTGGACCGTTGTATGGACAGCGTGTTCAGGCTAAGGGTGCGGCCCCTTCTGTTCATGGAAAAAATACATTAATAAACTGAGAAAGAAAAAACGGATAGGCCAGCAAGTGCCATGGTGGTGAAGGCGCTGGGTCCCATATGTCTGACTTGGGGTTTTAGTATTTTTATTTAATTTTATTTTAATTTTATTCATTATTTTAAGTTTTATTTATTTATATTTTTTATTTGACCAGAGAAAGAGAGAAGGAAAGTGAGAAAGCAGGCCACTGGGTCCAGGACTTGAACCACACTGGGCCATGTAGGAGTCCAAGCACTTTAACCACCACGCCACCTGCTGGCCCCATTACTTTTTTTTTTTTTTTTGGAGAGATTTTCACTATAGGGCAAGTGCGCTCGCCAGACAGACAGAGAGAGCCAGAAAGCGAGAAATCACCCCCCAGGGGGGAATAGTCACGCCGAAATCCCTTCTCCTCCATTCTCCTCCATTCTCCTCTCAGGATCTTGGGCACGCACCCACACGCGCCCGGCGTGAGTTTTAAGCCACGGGTCCGGGACACGAACCGCGGTCGACTACGTGGGAGTCCAGCGACATAGCCATTACGCCGCTCGCCAGACAGACAGAGAGAGACATAGAGACAGAAAGCGAGAAATCACCCCCCAGGGGGGATGGTCACGCCGCAATCCCTTCTCCTCCATTCTCCTCTCGGGATCTTGGGCACGCACGCACACGCGCCCGGCGTGAGTTTTAAGCCACCGGGTCCGGGACACGAACCGCGGTCGACTACGTGGGAGTCCAGCAACATAGCCATTACGCTAACTGCTGGTTCCCTTATTATTTTTTAAAATTTGACTGGAGAGAGATGCTCAGAGAGAAGGAAAGTGAGAAAGCCAGCCTCCGCCGGCGGCCGTGCGGGAGTCAGAGCCCCAACCCTTGGCTGGCAGTGACTAGGAGTTTTGAGTCTCCCACCAGCAACTTGAAAAATACGCTGGGGAGAGGGGGGACAGCAGGTGGGTGGTGGTTAAGTCGCCCCATTCCCACATGGCTGATCTCATTTCAAGTTCCGGACCTGGCAGCTTGAAAACCACAACAAATAAATACATAATCGTTTAAAAAAGAAAAAAAGCGAAAAACACTGATGCGTGTCCAAGAGCTCTAGAGAGAACAGGGGAGAAGGGATTGCGCAGTGGCCATCTCCCTGGGGGGCGATTTCTCATTTTCTCTCTGTCTCTCTCTCTCTCTCCCAGGAGCACACACACTAGATGGCTACAAAATGTTAAAAATGAAAAGAAAAATATCATGTAGGTGTGTGTGTGTTTAAACTTAAGCCAATATACCCACAATAGCTCAACACGTAAGAGGACGTCTTGCCCTGGTACCAGGTCCTGGGAGCCGACGTGCGCTTCGCACTTAGGCGGGCACCTTTCGGTCGGACCAGCTCTGCTGCCTGCGCTCCAGACCGTCTGTCGCTGCTCCCACTCCCAGCCCCGACAGCGCAGCCGCGGCCACGGAGTCACACGGAGCTTTGCCCGGTGTAAAAGTCCCAGACCCTTAGCTGGGACTCCGCCTGGGCCGGCAGGGATGGAGGCTAACGAGAGGGCGTCGAGGGCCAGGAGGTGTGCGGCCCCCTCGAGCCAGAGGGCCCAGCGCAGGGGCAGCCCCAGCGGAGCTTTCAAGGGCCCGCCCAGACCCGCGCTCTCCGCCGCCTCCCCGGGCCAGGGCTGGCCCCTGCGGCGGAGCTGGGACCGGCATTGGTCCAGACTAGTGAGGTCGGGTCTGGGCTCGGGAGGGGCAACGGCGGGCGGGCTGCTGGAGGGCAGCGTAGCGAGCAGCGGGCGTCAGCGCCACCTTGGATGTGTGTGGAGCGGGCGAGCTCAGAGCGGGTGGTTCCCCGCTCCCGGGCTCTATATCCCAAAATGTTAGAAAATAGAATCCGTGTAGGGCTCGTCCGGGATTTGAACCCGGGACCTCTCGCACCCGAAGCGAGAATCATACCCCTAGACCAACGAGCCCCCACCCCAGGAGCTTTATGAATACTCCCTCCAAGGCCCGGCGCCAGCTCCTCGGCCTGGGTGTTCTGGAAGCCCGGCCCTGGGGCGGGGTTTGCAGTCCCAGGAACAGGCCTCGGCTGACCTGGAGGGCGGTGGAGGTGTCTTTCCTACCTGATGGGCCTTCCTGGGGCCTCCAGAAGCCTTTGGCCGCCTCCACACTTCCAGTCTGGCCACTCCTGGAGACAAGCCTGCAGCCACTCCAAAGACACACCAGGCTGGTTCCTGCTCAGGACACTGCTGGGGGCGCAGGGTGCACCCCTGTACAGCAGGGAGGGCTCTCCTCCCAGCCTGTTTGCTAAGGCTAGGATGAGGGCAGACTTCAGTCCCCGCAGGTCTGTGGTAGGCCCTTGGCCCAGCGGGAGAACTGAGGGTGGGTCCCACCTGGCTAGAGGGTCCTCTCTCTCTTCCAAAACAGGAGTCACCGCCTGAGTGCTGGGCTCCCTGGTCCATGGGTCTCAGTCATCTATGATACACTGATCCCCAGGATGCTACTGCAAAAGCCTCGCCCAACGTGGGGCTCGAACCCACGACCCTGAGATTAAGAGTCTCATGCTCTACCGACTGAGCTAGCCGGGCAAGTTGTCAGTCCAGCAGGAGATCTTGCAACCTCCACTGCCTACAAAGTCCCCTTCCCTCTCGCAGAGTGCTCTAGAGCCAGCTTCTGGAACCTTCCTCTGTCCAGAGGAAGGACGAGTGCTGCCAGGCCGAGTTTGTCCAGCCCCGGGCGCCTCCGAACTGGAAGGGCTGCCAGTGTCGGGGGGTCAGGGACAAGTGCCCCTGAGTCTGTCCCCAGCCCTTATCCTTCTTCCTGGGAAGGGCAAGTCTCCCCCCCCCCCAAGGCCCCAGGAGCAAGGTCAACCAGTTGGCTGAGAGGGCGGAAAGTCTGGGTGTGGGTTCCAGGCTGCTGAAGCTGCTGGCCCCGGCCAGGCCACAGGGAGGTTCTGAGTGCCAGACCGGACGCCTCAGGACACCTATAGGCCGGACATCACCCTCTCCCCTTCCCCTTCCTGGAACCTCAGCCCTCCAGGTGGGCAAGGGCTAAGCACCAGCAGACAGAACTCAGGGCAGGGAGGAGCAGTAGGCTGGCCCCGCTTTAGGTAAGCCGTCCAAGCTCAAGCCTCCATGGTCCCGTGTCCTGTGGGTTCAGGCTGACACAGACCAGGTGGGAGGGAGGCCCTTGTCGATGTCAGAGGAGGAGCCTCTGGCCTGAGGCTGTCCTGATGAGCCCAAACTCACTATATTACTACTTTTATTTTATTTTATTTTGAGGAGACAGTCTAGAGACCAGTAGATGGCGTAATGGTTATGTCACTGGATTCCCACACAGTCAACTGTGGTTCGAGTCCTGGACCCAGTGGCTTAAAACACACCAGGCGCCTGTGCATGTGTATCCCAAATCCTGAGAGGAGAATGGAGGAGAAGGGGTTGCGGGTGTGGCCATCTCCCCTGGGGGGGATTTCTCACTTTCTGTCTCTCTGTCTCTGTCTCTCTCTGTGTCTCCAGAGAGTACATATACCCCATGGCAAAAATGTCTCTCAACAAAACAAAACTGGCTTTTCGGCATTGCCTGTGAGAAAGCGAGCACTGGTGGAAAATCTCTGTGGAACCGCAGGGTGACAGGGTGGCAGTGGCATGAGGCCAAGGTTGGAGGTGCTGTTCAGGGCCCCACATGGCCCCACATGCACATGCAGCCCAGGAACCTCAACCTAAAACAAAAATACATTTTCATAAAGTTGTGCTGGGTTAAATAGAATCCCCCATTACCACCCACCCAGAACCTCCGCCCCCCCATTCAAGCCCCTACAGAGCCTCCATCCCCCATTCCTGCCTCCATGGACCCTCTGGCCCCCCACTGACACTCACCCAGAACCCCTACCCCCATTCACAGCCCACCCAGAGCCTGTCCCCCCATTCACGCCCACCCAGAACCTCCGCGCCACCCCACCCCCATTTCCACCCACTAGAACCTCCGCCCTGAGGAGCTTTGCAGACGCGGTGAGTCAGGCTGGGCGCAGGTCCTATGGAGCAGCGCAATCCGATGACAATGTCTCAGGGCCGAGGTGGCGCGGTGGTTAAGGGTGCCGGACTCCCACATGGCCATTTGAGTCCCGGACATGGCGGCTTGCTTTCTCACCTTCCCTCTCTCTCTCTCTTGCTCCTTTGCTCACTCTGTCCCTCTCTGGTCAAATTAAAATAAATAGAGTTAAATAAAATAATTCTAAAAAAAAGAAGAAGAAGACTAAAGGCGCCGAGACACCCACAGGGAAGACGGTGGCGTGACCCGGAGGCAGAGACTGCAGCATGCCTCTGCCAGCCAAGGACCACCAGATCCCCACCCCGACAGCCCCCAGAAGCCGGCAGATGCAAAGAAGCACGCGCCAGGGCCTTTCAAGGGAGCAGCCCTGTGCCTTTGTTTCAGCTGCCTCCAGAGGGCCTCCGGAGCTGCCTCCTAACGCTGGCCTCCAGAGCTGGCCTCCAAACAGCTGAGAGGGGACATTTTCTGCGGTCTGTCCCACAGGTGCAGGTGCAGATGCCGATGCCCACATCTGGAGCCAGGGTCCTGGGCTCTTCTGGGGGCCGGCGTCCGGGGGCCAGCTCTAGAGGCT
>NW_006201110.1:331984-333884 GCF_000334495.1 Tupaia belangeri chinensis
CGGCTCGCGGAGGGGACGGGAAGTCGTGGCAGGGACGGAAAATGCGAGCCAGGGAGAAAAGTCAGAACGGAAAAAATAGAAACCAAAGTAAAAATGTTAAAGGGATGCGGAAAGGAGGGCGGAAAACAGCGGAAGAGTCAGTATGGGCCTCAGGTGACGGTGGTGACAGCTGCGGGGCCCACGCCGGCTGGAGGTCCCGTCGGCGGCTGTACTGCTGTGGCCCAGATCGGAGAGGAAGGAGAGGGAAGCGCGTTGTAGCCATAACCCCCACCCCGTGGCTGCTCTCTCTCTTTCTGCTCTCCAGCACACACCCTAGAGCAGATTTAAAAAAACCAGTGAACGATGGAAATCACCCAATCTGAAGAGAAAATGGACCTTAAACTTTTAAAAGCACCTGGTGGGGAGACCTTCACTAAAGATCTAACAGTGGAGACTCAAGTGAGAAAGAAAATGGGCAAAAAGAAAGAAAAACTATTTGAAGAAATAGCAGCTGAAATTTTCCTGTGCATTTTAAAAATAGACTTTATTTTTAGAGCAAATTTGAGTTCACAGCAGAACTGAGTGCAAAGTGCAGAGAATTCTGTACGCTTTCCCCCAACTTCCCTCTTCTGTATTTTAAAACCTCCTGCACTATCTTCCGATTTATTTCAAAGCGTATAAACTATTGCTTCTGTCATAAAACCTTCTGCACATGCCTCGACTAACGCCTTTCACCTCGAAACACCCACGCTGCCCAGAGCACAGCCCGTGCTCCCTGGAGCCCCCTCTGGTACTGTCTCTGCGCCCCACAGTTCCCAGGGAGCAGGCCGGGTGGGAAACTGCAGTCGGTGAAGGTAGACATTTCAGTGGGTCCTCAGTGGCCTCCTCCTCGGCCTCTCCGTGGGGCTCCCAGAGTTCGGTCTGGGTGGGGAGCAGAGAACCCCTGTGTCCCACTCCCAGGCCCTTTGCCCAGTCTCTGAGAAGGCGCTTTGCTCATCCCGTTGTTCGTCTAAAGTCTTCCTTGCGCTGGAAAGGGCTAAGAAGGTTCCACCACCCACTGCCCAGCCCAGATGGCTCCGAAGGTGGGTATGGCAGCTGGTGACCCAGGTCCCCAAGCTCCTCGTCAAACCACAGCCAGGTCTCAGGCTTCAGAGGCTTCTGATGGCTCAAAGGGCAGGCCTGGAAGGGTTGAGACAAAATAACATTTTTTTGAAGAGTTTTTTGCTATAGAGCTGTGGGCTTGCTGGAAAGACAGAGACAGAAAGCGAGAAATCACCCCTTGGGAGGATCGCCACGCTGCAATCCCTTCTCCTCCATTCTCCTCTCAGGATCTTGGGCACGCATGCACACGTACCTGGCATGAGTTTAAGCCACCGGGTCCAGGACTCGAACCGCAGTCGACTACTTGGGAGTCCAGTGATTTAGCCATTTCACCAACTGCTGGTCCAATTTTTTTTAAGAATTATTTTATTTATTCACTCATTTATTTTAACTTGACTGGAGAGAGACTCACAGAAAGAGAGAGAGAGAAAGTGAGAAAGCAAGCTATCAGGTCCAGGACTCAAACCATGGTCACCCATGTGGGAATGTCCAACGCCTTAACCACCAAGCTACCCGCTGGTCCCCAAAATAACTTTTTTAACCTTATTTAACTTTATTTTAATTTAACCAGAGAGGGACAGAGCAAGAGAAGGGCAGAGAGAAAGAAAGTGCAGGACTTGAACAGCGCTC
Source organism: Tupaia belangeri chinensis (assembly GCF_000334495.1). Classification (NCBI taxonomy): domain Eukaryota; kingdom Metazoa; phylum Chordata; class Mammalia; order Scandentia; family Tupaiidae; genus Tupaia; species Tupaia belangeri. Next base: position 333,695 of record NW_006201110.1, read on the forward strand.
GGTCATGTGGGAGTCTGTCTGTCTGTAGGTCATTGCAGTGTTTACCCCATACTGGACCTGGTCCTGGGTGCGGGGTGACTGCTGGAAGCTCCTGGCCAGGCTGGGAGGGTCGCTGAGTTTTCCAATTTTGTTTGTGGACGGTGACACCACCGGGATTAGGGAGGCAGTGGGGCCTGATGGGAGACAGTTC